>NC_064552.1:12646659-12946659 GCF_023856365.1 Brienomyrus brachyistius
TGCAATTAAATGAAATAGGCAAAAGGCATTTTTGGTTACTGTGGTTAAGGTTAGGGCTGGGTAGGGGTTAAGGCTGCCATTGTTGAAATTGCGTTTTGCCCATAGAAATGAATGGAGAGTCCCCACAAAGATATGATTACAAACATGTGTGTGTGTGTGTGTGTGTGTGAGAGAGAGAGAGAGAGAGAGAGAGAGAGAGCTAGCTCATATTCTCGTGATTATGAGCTCATAGTACTGGGTAGAGCCCCGTGTTCCACGGACTGCGGATCAGTTACGTTACTGGTCCAGGAACTGACTCATCCTCCATAATTGCTCGTCCCCAACGAACCCCCTCCCCACACACCCACCCACACGGGACACTGAAGACTTGTGGCATGTTTCCAAAGGCTCTCGGAAACACAGCCGCACTGAGCGCCTGAATTATTCCATACAGTTGCTTGTGGCGGCCATTCTGTCACCGGTCCGGATTTGACGAAAAGTGGGTGAATATGCCTGCCGTGACCCCGCCCTCCGGCCTCTGTGACCCCGCCCTCCAACCCCCTCTGGCTAATAAAAGCTCTTGCCCCTCTGCACCTTACGGAAACATCTCTGCACGTTACGGTTCCTCTTCCACAGATAGAGAACTCAGTTGTCATAGAACTGTATTGATCATTACCATTATGTTTTAATGGCAGTAATTTCAGATTATATTCCTTTCTGTGAGGTACTTCACACCCCTAGGTCTTTATCTGCTGCTCTGGTCACAGCTTCCCGCTCACAAACACGCCACAGAGTGCCGGGGTGGAGGTGGAGGATGGGGGGGGGGGTGTGGTTGGCGCCCATCCCGTGACGATGATGTACATTGTGTTTACTGCGAGCCCCCCTCTCCCCCTTCTTGTTCCCATCTCTGTTTGAGGGCTGTGAAAGCTTTGTTTAAATGTACCCACCCCCCCCCCAAACCCCTGTAACACATTCTGCATGTCATGCTGTGCTGCTGATGATTAAGATGTTGCTCACTGGACGTGCCGCTCCATGCGAGCGGCACATGCACACTCATGCAGTGCAACTGCGCATGCACGCTCACACATTCACTGCAGTGCGGCTTCTTACTCACAAATTGGGTTCTGGCGTTAATATTGAAGGACGGCTTAACTCAGGTTACAGACGCGTATAAAACTGCTCGACGCGGTACTTTGACATGCAGTTACCTCCGAGTAGACTCATCCCCTGCGCAGATACACAGTTTTCTCTCGACTTTGCATCTTTTTCCACATCTCAGTGAGCCTTGGGGATTTTCTGGAGAGGCCAGAGGACAGGAGTGACCCCACTCCATTGGGGCCTGCATCCACACAACACCGATTCCTGGACCAGTAACTTAACTGGGCCTTGGTCCGGCTGTGGGACACGGGACTCTACCCAGTACTATGAGCTGATATTCGCAGGAGGGAGGTTTTAATACACTCACACACACACACACACACACCTTTGTGGGGACTCTCTATTCATTTCTATGGGCAAGACCCTAATCCCAACAATAACAACCTTACCCCCTACCCAGCCCTAACCTTAATCATAAGTAAACAAACTAAATACAAGACCTGGCATTTTTTGGTATAGTACCGTGTTTCCCCGAGTCTGATACAGTGACGCTGTGTGAGAACTTGCCAACCATGGGGTCAAGGAGTAGGAAGAATGTCTCTGTCTGCTACCAGTTCTCACAGACCTCTAACCCTCTTCTGTGTCCAGCCCAAGCCCTGGTCCTTCAGGGAATGCACTCCCTCCATCAGTGGTTGGGTCAGGTTCCTGAACTGGCTCAGACTGAGACTAAACAAGGCAGAGGCAGAGAGAACATGCTCTGAATTTTGACCTGCATCCAAGAGATGTATATCTAATGATGCTCGTTCAAGCTGGTAGAAATCTGTTCCACAACCCTGATTGATGGACGTTAAATTCCTCATTATTCAGTTCCCAAAAAAAAAGGAGCATTTTCGACGAGTGATGCAATCTGCTTTGATTTCAGATCATGTCCATGTAAGCCCCTCAGAGGCCTTCACTGAAGAACATACTCCTTGTTGGTGCCATTGCAGAGTTGCAAGCAGTAAATGAGACCTCATGCTCTGCTTATATAATGAGTCGCTGGCTACTCAGGAATTTGCCTTAGATACGTCCACATTTCTAATGAATAATTTATAGGCTGGCAAAATTCAAAATCGCATTTAGATCCTTGGACTTGTGAGGTCAGAAATCGAAGGATAATGATCAAAGATCTGGCAGCCAAACACTATTAAACGTCTGTCAGAGTGCTGGACTGGAGCAGTCTGCAGCTTGCCGTCTTAGTGAGGCGTGAGATACACTCTTAAAGGGGCAGCAGGTGGTCTGCAAGGGCAGCAGATTTCTTGGGATGGGGAACAAGACACCAGAAGGTTTTAGGATTGAGGCACAGAGTGGAGGTTTACTATTGTGAGTGCAGTGGTGGATTTTAGCCTCTAATCAGTATCCAGCCAGACGTGAAAAACACCGTCTGTTAGTCAGGTCGGATAAGTCGGCTGAGTAAGAAATGCAGCAAGTTACACCGGAATAATCCGCTGCTCGTTCGGCGGGAAAAATGAAAATACCTCAGGGAAATGCACAAACATCCATCCAAGGGGAGGTTGTTCTATTGAAAATAAGATAAGAGCCTCTTTATTTCACAGAATAAGGCTGATATTTGGCTGACTTCTCCGGAACGTGGTCACACGGGTTCTCAACAGATCGGAGTCGTCCCTGGAACGTCTCTGATGTGATTCAGGCTGCTGGGACTCGGCGACTCCGCGAGGACTCCCCGCGTCGCCAAGGTGATGGAGTGGTCGCAGGCTTCTTTGCATTTCTCGCTCTGTGCATGCCGCACCTTAATAATACAGCGCTTAAAGGCACAGCGACAGCGCATCGAGCTGAACAAAGACAGCCAGGAAGCAAAAGCAGAAAAAATAATATATCAAATACTGCCGAAGTGAGGAACCACCACGACCCGAGATATCACCGTTTCCAAGACTCCTTCTGTGTTTTAGGGACACCTACTGCCATTTTGACACTATCCTCATGGTTAAAGGATTGCTAAAGATTTGTTCCCCGCAGTGCTGGGCAGTATGGCCTGGCCTTGTTACTAGATTAGGCCTCTCTCAGCGACAGTAATGCCTCTTTCCAGTGCACAAACCCATGTAGAGGAGATCTAGAAGATTCAGAATGTGTTTCACCAGTGACAACTAGCAGGGATCTTCTTTAGGTATTCCAGCAAACTGACTCTGGCTCACTTAGAGCAAAGACTGGCTCCCAGTTCACACAGAACTGGGGGGGGTCACTAGCGAGGCAAAACTTCTCATCAGGGGCACGTACAGGGGCAGGGCCACAGGATCACTTGCCCCAGCTGAAAGCTGATTGGCCCCCAGAGTGACTCGTCCCTGTCACTCAAAGATTCAAAACACATCATTGATGAGGACATCATGATAAGGATTGCCCCTCTGCATGAATTATAGCCCTTTGTAAACCCCCTACCTTACGAATCCTAGAATCAGCCCTGGGTCTCACTGGAAGGAGACTGGTCTGATGAATATGGCCCCAGACTATTCAACATGGTTTGTCTGGTTTGCCTTTAAGACAGGTCTGCGAGAGCCAGACGAATCGAGGGCAGGTGATTGGAAGACCTTATCCTCTGACTAGGGAAGCAACTTTATAAAACAATGGAGCACAGCGCTGAGTCGATTAGGAACGACGGTTAGAGAGCGGAGTGCACATTTCTGTCTCAGTGTCGGTGGTATGGAGGAGTTAGACCTGAAATTAATCAGGACAAAGCTCTAAATTACTGTTTCCCAACCCAGTCCTCCCCACGTTTTTGCTCCCTCCCTGCTCCCTATGAGTCAGTCCACATTTTTTGATCCTCCCAGCTCCCGGTAGGAGCAAAAATGTGGACTGTTTGCAGCCCCCGAGGACCGGATTGGGAAACACTGCACTAAATGTTTCTGTTCTTTCCACTATGTCCCACTATGGTTTCACTGAAGTCCACTCCATCTCTCAGGCTGATCTCCAGTGTCCACTCCCATCAGGCCTTGCGGTTTGCGGGGACCCTGAAATCGGTCAGCAAAGCACTAACACTGCCCCCCTTAAAAAGTCTTATGACTTTCCATGTTTGATGATGACCCAGGGGTGTGCGCTTGTGTGACTCATGTTGGGTGGGTCGGTGGTGTTGGGGGGCAGTTCACCCTCGGGAGTGTGTCCCCACACGTTGCAGTTTCTTTGGTAATGCAGTGGTGTGGTGGGGCAGTGTACCCCTGGGGGTGTGTCCCCACATGCTGCAGTTTCTTCGGTAATGCAGTAATGGGGGTGGGGGGCAGTGCATCCTCGGGGTGTGTTTCTTTGGTAAGTCATCTCAGGAGTGCAAGGGTGTTTCTCTCAAACTGTCGCTATGTACAGTTTCAACATTCTGCTTAAGTCCCGTCAATGACAGCGGGAATGGTGAGAATTCAGAGAACACATAGGTGCGCTAAGAATCGCGCACAGAACCGCATCAAAATATTATTGCCTGTAAACGGCAAGGATGCAATGCTTGAAGAAAAAAAAAGTGTATATATGTAATTTAACCACTAGGTGTCAGGCCATAGGCACTTTTTAACTAGCAAACTTTAGTTTTGTATAAACAAATTTAAAGTTTGTAGTTGTGTTCGTCATTAAAATTATTTAATTCATTTTAAAAATTGTTATTGTGTGTTGTTTTGACTTCCCAGCATTCTGAGGTCTGTTTCCATGGCATCAAGGATGAACCAGCTCCTTAACAAAGGTCTTTGTCCAATGGAAATTAATTCTCAGCCACTTATCAGCTGTACAGCTGAATTATATACATTTTAGACTAAGGTAATACATCCGCAAGAGCAAGGGCATAGCCTTGGGTGTGGCTGATAGGGACGTGTCCCTGCCAGTATTTGTGGGAGTACCATGTGCTTTAAAGGGGGCGGGGTTTGGGGGCTGATTTGTTCCCTATAGTGCTGAAACCAAAACCACACCCTTACGTGACATAGTCACGACTCCATCTGTTGTGGGTTTAATTACCCATGCTTGATTTCTTATTTTTTAATTAGATTTTTTAATTAAATTTGATTTTTAATAGCTTGATTAAACTGGATTTCCATTTATGGGGCACCACACTGCGTTAGCTGAACGCTTATAGGAAAGTAAAGGATGTGAGGGTGGTTGGATTGACCCGGCACAGAGCTCCTACTTGTTTGCATGTACACCAAACCAATTAAAACAAAACTATTTCAGATTTTCATTAAGTATGGGAAACTCAAACATGTTGGTGGCCTAATGGTTAAGGAAGCGCACTTGTAATTGAAAGACTGCTGGTTGAAATCAAAGTACCACTGAGGTACCCTGAGCAAGGTGCCGCCCCCAAGCACTGCTCCCCGGGCGCTGAATTAGCTGCCCCCCTGCTATGTCACGATGTCACATATGGGTTAAATGCAGAGGACACATTTCGTTCTTGAGTACTGAGTGCTGTGGTGTGTCATCAGTGATTACCTAATTCTAAAATTCTAATTCACATCTCAGCTCAATCGCCTTTTCAGATTTCCTGAAATAGAAGCTGGCACCTCGCACAGCGTACCGGCGGCGCTCGGCGAAGAAGACGCTCTGCGGAGCTGCGGAGGAGGTCAGCTGCTGAGGGAACCTCAGGTCGCACAGGAAAGTTGACAGCATTCACTCAGAATCCCGCGGGGAGCGCTCTTACCCAGAATAACACTTCAAAAGAGTCTCAAAGGCACCATTATATTCGCAGGGCCGAATTCTGTTAAAAGGAAGTCTGCAAACCGGAGAGAAAAAAAAAACATCTTCCTAAACATCTAATAAATAATAAAACGTGAGCAGCATGTTAAGTAAGGCTGAATACAGACAGACAAACACAGAAACACCTGGGGGTGTGGGGGGTGTCTGCATTAAATACAAGTTTTCAAGTCTTTAGACCCAAGCTTCATATTTTAGATACAGGCCTCATATTCTCAGATACATACACGAGGTCACAGATTTTACACAGTTTCAGATTAAATCTGTAGATTAAATCAGTTTGTTACCTCAAAATGGGAATAAAGGCTGAGTACTGTGGACTAAGGCCTAACAAGTGTGAACGCGCAAGTATAAGAATCAGACCTGGTCTATAGAATCAAATACAAGAAATCTCAACTTTGCATGTGCTGTTTATGTAGCGCGGTGTTACATAAATACAAGTCGAAAGCCAGGGAAGACAAAAAGCGAACGGGAATTCTATTAATTTCACACTTAGCAATGTCAACAGCAGTAACAAAAACACTTGTAGTGTTTTGTTGTCTCGTCGGTGGCGTGGGAAAAACGAGCTAAACAGCCAGTCACTCCCATTTAGGAAGTCGTACACTAAGTCAACCACGCAACTGGATGCTGAACCATTCCAGCCGGTGTATGTACCCTTACAGGGGAGCTTCTGCGCAGGAGAGCAGAGCTTTTTCAACTCGACATGGATGCCCTTTGGCTTACCCGTACCCAAAATAGAGGGTTTTTTTTCTGTTTGCTAAATGTGTTTCATTGCTATTGTTTGTCGGAGGGAGGAGGAAACCCAGCGATCCTGTTCAGTGTATTTTCACATGGGCACACCGCCACTGAGGAAGCTCATGATTCCGTCCTATAGCAAAACAGCCCACTATAGAGAGGAGGGCACACATGAGGTAGGGGGTATAGCTACTGCCGGTTTGTAGGGCCGGGTGGGAGCCTTGGTCTCACGTGGCGTCACACGGGGAGTGGACTTACCGAGGGCTCGTTAATTTTCCCAGAAATCTCCGTAAACCCTAGGCCTAATGGAGCTGCTTCCAGCCGCCAGGGTGCTTCGGTATGAACTGGCCGAGAGAAGCCAAACTGCCGCTCACACACCGCAAATCCCTCGATCACAGCTCAGATTTCCCTATAGCAGCGCGTAGGGTGCTAGTCGAACCTCCTGCAGTTTGGGGGGATTCCCCTGTCCATTTCGACAAAAAAAACCACGAGGGCGACGTGACACGCCTCGCACCTCGTATACTAGTGTGACTCCCCCCCATCAGCCCATCCCCAACCCCCATCCTAACCACCTACACAAAAAAAGACCCACTGTCTAAAAAGGGAAATGTTCTTCACAGGAATCGGAGAGTAATAAGCTTTTGTAATCACCTGATCTCTGACACGGCGAATCAAGTGTCTGCTGTTCAACCAGAGGAGCTCCACTGTCTTAATACAAATAAGGGAAATTCGACTGTCCCATAACAGCACAACTGGATTCTGTCCACTTGAGCACTCAGATGTCAATCTATGTCAGTATGAAGCTTTTTATGAGTCATTAAGCCACACTGCTGCAAAATGAGGATGTGTTTATGAAATACCTACATTACCTGTTAGAGATAGAGACATTGCATGTTTTTAAGAAACGACCGCAAAAAAATATCTTAAAATAGATCCGCAGGGTGATCAGTTGTTCCAGGAAGTTGGGCATGTTAAGGATTGCTAGAAATGTGACTTGCTGAATTGCTGTCTTGACGCAGAATGTGGATTCATAGCATTACGTTGCTGGTTCTGTAGATCCAAGTCTAATTCATAACATTTAAGTACTGTATCATTAAAACTTAATGGGTATTGTTAACAATATTTCTGTTGTAAATGTTATGCCACTAAACTTCTGATCAGGGTCTGACCAGAAGCCCGGGTGGCAATCAATGCAGGATAACTAACGCGTTTCAAAGCAGTTTCTGGACATTTCAGTTCAGAATTACAATTGAAATCAATTCTTGAGGTCTAGCGGTTTCACAAATACCGAAACTTAACTTGCGATTCTGGTAACAGCAGTTACGGCACAATTTGTTACTTTACTGTACTAATTTATAATCCAATTCCCAGCACGTAAACTGAAGAGAGAATTTCCATGTGCAGCATGATTTCTATCTTTGAATGATAGGCATGCTTTATCCAATTTGTTAAATGTGTAACAGAGGTTAAAAATAATGTTGAAGATTAGCATTGGTTCCCCATACGGCAGAAACCATCACGACGCAAAATGGAAACACTGATAACGACTTTAATGTATTCCACTGCTTTAGACTGAAGCGTCTCTAATTACTTCTTGTTAAGATTAGCCTTCTTTTTTGCTTATACTTCCTAAAATGTCCAGGATATTTTTTGACACGTCGGATTATAACGTACTTTTTCCGTTTTATATGTAAATACCGTATAGCTTTTGTTGCACTACATTTACCACAATCCTTTGCGGTAGTTGTTTGTTTCCGGAGATGGGGGATCCCCGCCTAAGGTCACGCCCCCATCCCCCCCCCGGTCCCGCCCCGCCCCGCTCTGCCCGCCCCGCCCCCGCCCCGCCGTGTTGTCGGGATAGGTAGGAAGTCGGTAGGACATGGGCTGAAACGCGAGCGGCGGATCGCGGCGGATCGCGGCGGATCCCAGACACTGGTGCTTGGGTGAGTGCACCTGAAAGCCCGATGTACTCGGTTCTTGTGTTCCGGTATCTGTCCTTGACATTAACGAACACATATTTAAACGTGTCTTGTTATAGTCGCGCGTGTGTGTTTTGGGATTATATAAACGCGACGTTGTAATCGGTGCCACATAGATGTGCCTGTGCGTGTCAGAATGAAGTTAAGATTAAATGCATGTCCGTGCATGAAATTGCAATAGGGGGAGGTATTCTCGCCAAGACAGGGGTCGGACTCGGTACTTCGCGTTCAAAGGCCCCGTTGTCGTTGACCAGATTGCCGCCACTCAGCACCCGAATCGGTGACGAGACCAGCAGCCGAGATCGTTGAAGTTTTCAGCCCCTTTAACTCGGTAGGACGATAAACGCATCGCTGTAAAATGAGTTTTACCCGTCGGTGTGAAGGCATCGTACCTGTGGGGCTGCGTGCGCTTAACCGGGAAATGGGGAGCTATGCCCTATTCACTTACAAGGCAGGTAATCGCTGGACATTACGCCCGATATCTTTTCCTTTAAGTTTAACCGTGAACCCCCCGCCCCCCCCTCAGAGAGCGAACAATCCCGACAGTATTGCGCATGGTGTGGTTGGGAGAATATGCCAGATGGCCTTCAGCATCTCTCTCTGCCTTGCGGTCATAGATATTCAGTGATACTGGTATACGCATACAGGTATGTGTATTCTCATACGTATACCCAGAAATATATAAACATATACATACATGATCATATATAAACACGCATACCTATATGTAGACGTGTATCCATATAGAAGTGCACGTATGGAAATGTTCATATACAAACGCATACGTGCATATCTATATATGTGTTTGTTTATATATACCCACACGTAGACTGTCATGTACCCAGAAGCACGGTGGAGTCGGGAAGCGGCTTTTAGCCCCCGTCTTTGCAGGGCGCCGCGTCCGCACGGTCATTTGGGTGACAGTGCAGCACGTTTACAGTTAACAGCTGAACTGCTCCTGGGAGAGTCGCCTAGGGCGGCACGGGCGCGTCCAGCCGACCGTGGCTTTCGCTGCTCTCGGTTTATTATTGTCGTGTATCCTTTTGTCAGAGTGGATTTTTAAGACGGAAAGCATATTTCTCCAATGAGTGCAACCAAATGCTGATTTTTTTTTTTCAGCATCTGCAAGAAAATCGTTTTTTTTTTTTTTTTTGCTGTTGTGTAACTTCATTAATAGTAAAGTTGTACACTCAGTGTGCGAAAAAAATTATAATTTAAAAGCTTTGGACAAACGAAGTTTCAATCGCTGATGTAGTTTGGTTGGGGAAGAGCCCGACTCAAGCTCCCGCCGCGCTCTTGGTTGCGCGCATGGCCCGGTAGAATGGGCCTGCTTGGTGCGCGCTCACGCGCCCTTACGCGCATACACAGGGACCGGCTCCACCAGAGCCCCGGTGCCATGAGGCGCGTGTGGGTGCATCGGCTGTTTATAGTAACTTTTTTCGGAGTCTGTGCCGTCACACGATTCGTGTTTGGGAGCACCGGCACGCACTTGCTGTTAGTTAAATTACTCATCGGATATTTTATGAATGCGGGCCAACTGGAAAGTTTGCGTCCTCATACTGGATGACGTGGTTACAGTATTTTTCCTGTTTAGATATTAGTAAAACTTGGAAAGTATGCAGGGCTAGTCACTTATTCTTTTTTTTTAAAAAAAAAGTGTTTTAATTGACTGACTCCTAAATGAGAACCTCTAGTCAGCCTAAAAACCAGGTACTTACTTCACTATTTTAAGTATACTTAGTTGTCCAGCTGATCTTTTTAACCAAAGTGACCTTATGTTTTATTTGTACAGCTGTATGTGCAATTCAGTTTAAGTACCTCTGTCAAGGTACTCTGTACAAGAGCACGCACCTTGTGGAATCCGAACCTACGGTGAGTTTGTTACGAGGCTCTGTACGTAACCACAGCAGCACCTTCCCACCCTCCGCTTATGGATCGTTAACTTTTAACGTGCTGCTCGTTTGAAGTACCCTGTCAGCATCGCAGGCGCGCTTGTGAGAAAACGGTATTATGACAGTCTTATAGCAGAGAGCCAGACGGTGTGATGAAATCAGACTCTCGGCTGCAGTGCCGTGCTCTCAGAATCTACTTCTGTGGAAGGATTAGCAAAGCTGTAAAAGTTACAAAACTTTAGCGGATACAGCAAGTAAATAATCGAAAGGATGACTTGTTAATTCCGTAAATTACAGATACCCAGAAACCCCCCCCCCCCCCCCCTCAGCGCCGTCTATACCTTCTGTGTTTGTTTCTCAACGAGTGCGAATGATTTATCTCCGGGTCGTATACCGGCTGCAGTTGCTGGGAGTGTTTCAGAGTGGCCTGTCAGTTTCACTCCGGTGCTAACTAGGCTAAAGCAGCACCAAGTACGGGCTGTTTAAGCATATACAAGACCATTTGCTTTGGACGCGTTCTGGCACATTGGCGAACACAGCGAGGCAGAGAAGAGGCGGAGACAAGCCTGTAGTGTCTGGTGTTTTAAAGCCTCAGTGATACCAGACTGACTGCTCTGTCAGTGATAATGTCCTGAGACTCTTCTGACAGGACGTGGTTATTTCAGTACCGTATGTACCTGCTGCCACCCCATGGGTCAGCGCTCCACCCCGACCCGCCCAAGCACCACGGCTTGTGCCGCTGTTTGTATGCGGGGCCCCTAATTGCAGCAAGCTGGGAAGGTACAGAGGTCGTCGTACATGCCCCCCCCCCCCCTCCTGAAGTAGGGAGGGGGGAGGAAACAAAGAGGACCCCCCCTAGCACCCCCCTCGCAGTGGAGTGCATGTGCTTGGGCAGGCAAGAATGCAGAGCAGGGAGATGGGGGGGGGCGGGGAACTCGACTGGGGGCCCCCTATCCTTCGTCATATCGCAGCTGCAGAAAGGTGGGATATTATTTAAAGAATCGAGGGGGCTGTGACTGAGCCAAAGAGGAGAGCAAGGTAATGCTGGTGATTGGGTCATAGATTCCGCCCGGCGACTTCTGCTCATTGGCTGTTGGGGATTGTTAGCGGCCGGCAGTTCCAGGCTCTGGGCCAGCACCAGCAGAGTCTGACCCGGCTCCATGCGGGCCGTCCCGGGCCGTGCCGCCCTACCCTGCCACGCCGATGGAGGGTCCTGAGTGTGTGGCGTTCCCAGCTTAAAGTAGGTCACAGCCTGTCTGCCGCCACCCAGAAGACGGCCCGCCCCGAGCCCTCTGCGCCAGACTGCCATTTGTTCACGGCTCATTTTACCCCTCACCACCTTCAGGGTGCCATCTCTATGCTCCGGGGACTCATTTTGGTGCTGTTTCAAAGCTGAAACGAAGTGCTAAGCTTACAGTTTGTGTCAGACTTTCGACCGAACAAAGAAAACCAGACCAATTGGCTGCCATATTTATCCAGTGGCTGCGCAGAGGCCTTTGCGGCTCATATTGACTGTTTACTGTAGGCATTCGGATTTATAAAACATCTTTTCCAGCACATTCATCCCAAACCTCTGTTAAAGATTTTATAGCAAGACCAGCATTGTAGATTGACTTAACAGCAGTTAATGCTGTGCAGTTTTAAAAACAAGGGATAGCCAGAAGATAACAATTTGTTATTTTATTAGAGGAGGATAAAATAGGCTGCCGCCTCCCCCCCCCCCCCCCCCCCCCCCCCCCCGGCAACCAACTTTATATGGGTCTGAAAAAAGTCTATGAGCAGTGTTACAAGGGCCGCAAACCCATGCAGTCCCGGACATCCGAGACCCTGCGGCTTGCGTTTCACCCTCAACCGCGTTCAGGGTCTGTGTCAGCCACCCCCCCCCCCCCAAAACCACTTGTGGAAGACTGCTGCCTAGTGTGCTGATTTGATGGTAGACCGCTGAACATTGTACACTGAGAACTGTCAAGTCTGTCAGAGGCACTGATAGCAAACTAACGCTCAGAAACCATCCTTTCATTTGGTTTTCTTGCTTTCCCCATAGAGAGGTGCTAGGCTTTGAAACACAGTTGACTAATCCACAGAAAACTCTCTTGCTGCTCTGGTGTGCTACGAGAAGTTTATTTGAATAATAAATCTAGATTGCGTGCTGCATGTCAGCCACATCTTTAGCATCTGTCACATATAAATTATTTGAAAGGATTGTTGTTTTAGTATAACTATTTATTTATTCAGCTTGTTTCTCGGAAAATATCTTTAAAATACGCTGTCAGAACGAAATAAGCTAAAATTGGCTTTTGATCTATTATTTAATAGTATTGTTGTCATGGATCTATAGTACTCAAAATTTTTTATTTAATCAATGTTGTTGATCCACAAACGTGAAACGTTGCTTTGAACACATGGACCGTCTGTGAAAAGTTTGTTTTTGCCCAAGGGAGAGTTAGTTAGTTAGTTTCATATCACAGAATGAATCAGTTTAATCACGGTTTGCTAGCGTGTCATAAACGGAAATGCGTGACGTTTTCCTGACTTCGGTTTATGGAGTTTCACTCCCGGTTCCAGCTAGCAGAAAGGTTTTCTGAAGCGTCCGAGGACCAACTTTGGTGGGGACACACACTCTCATGATTTGGGTGACTGTTAATGTATGGTGAAGTGATGCCTTCACAGTGAGTACTGGGGCAGTGCTGAGTGGGCGGTGCCTGGCTCACTAATGCTACCAGACTGGTTTTAGTAATCGCTCTGGGGACTGTGGTTAGTTACTGCGGTTCAGCTTCCTTTTATGGTCAATGTGAGGAAGGAGCTACCAGAAAGATCGGTCTGTCTGTCCTCGTAGAGCAGATGCATATTTCTATGTATGTGGGAGTGTGAGTCCTGGACCACATAGTCTGCCCCGGAGGAGAAGGATCCTGGAGGATTTATGGTAAATCACGGTAACCTCCACCAGACAGTGCCTTTCAGGATGTGCTGTGACCAGTCGTCATGTTCCTGTACTGTAGTATATATACCACATAGCCGGTCAGCCCCCTGTGCTGTAGTATACCATAATATACCACATAGCTGGGTCAGCCCCCTGTGCTGTAGTATACCATAATATACCCACATAGCCGGGTCAGCCCCCTGTGCCGTAGTATATACCATAAGACACAGCAGAGCCGTTCAGCCCCCTGTGCTGTAGTATACCATAATATACCACAAGCCAGTCAGCCCCCTGCGCCATAGTATATCATGATATACCACAAAGCTAGGTCAGCCCCCTGTGCCATAGTGTACCATAATATACCACTTAGCCGGTCAGCCCCCTGGCATCATACTATACAATGATATTCCACAAAACCAGGTCAGCCCTCCTGCGCCATAGTATACCATAATATACCACAGAGCCAGGTCAGCCCCCTGCCCCATAATATACCGTGATATACCACAGAGCCAGGTCAGCCCCCTGCCCCATAGTATACCTTGATACGCCACAGAGCCAGTCAGCCCCCTGTGCCATAGGTATGCCATGAGATACCACAATGCCGGTCAGCCCCCCGCCCCATAGTATACCGTGATATACCACAGAGCCAGTCAGCCCCCTGCGCCATAGTATACCGTAATATACCACAGAGCCGGTCAGCTCCTGTGCTGGGAGCTGCTGGTATGTAAAACAGGAAGGATTTGCCCCGACATTTACAGTCAGCTTGGTTGTTTGAAGTGTCTGTGGTCACAGGCCAGTTTTGTCTTTATGACCTTTCACACCATCATGCCGGTTTCTGGTCCCGCCTCTTTCTTCACCATGGATTTTTTTGTTCTCTGAAATTTCAGGTAGCAGCAATAAATGGAGGCGAGAATTATGTGACGTTCTAATTTACCACTGGGGAGGGAGGGGAGGGAGCAGGCGGTTTGGTGACAGACGGGAGATGGAGGGTCAAGCCACACATGAGGACAGCTAGAGCAGTATGCCAAATCCATGCCACCCTCTGTGTAACAACGGCAACGTCCCTGCAGAGACACCATCTCCAGTGTGACGCTGGATTCCAGTAAAAACTTCTAGTTCTGGATAGATGGGGGTCTGTTGTCCTTGAATTGGGTAAATGAGGCGTGTAGATGGTTTGCAATGATGCCCTGAGGACCTGCAAATGGACTGGAAACCACTGGTCCCGACATCAAACATCACCGAGCATTTTTAAACACAACCAACAGCTATTATGCAAACTGCCTCATCTCCCCAGCGAGGATGATGCCCCCCTTCAGGTGAACCAGTGCTCAGGCTCTTTACTGTCTCAGGAAAATGTATTTGACTGGTTTCTGTGTCGATTTACCCAGCAAAGCAGGATTTCTGGTAATCTGTCCTCTGCAAACCACCCTGACACCATGTCCAGTCTGAGAGAAGTATTCTAACCACGCTTGGAATTTTATTGAGAGTTTTTGTGTATAACTTGGGATTGCCGTTTTTTATTTTTCAACAGACAGGAAATTTTTACTGAAATCTTTCCCTTAGCTGCCTTGTGTCTGTTTTGCAGATAAAAGAAGTGAACTTTTTCAGTGGTGATGGCGGTGGTGGGTGTGGGTGCTATGATGACACACTAACGTGTTTTTAAAGTGGAGGAGTGAGTAAATGTCCCCGGAGCCCAATAAAAATTGCGATGGGGTTTCCATCTGGAGATAAAGCGAAATCGGAGGGAAATGAGTGTCCTGGGCTGCTCATGGTCCTGTCGAGTGAGCTCATTTGGGGGCGAGGTACACACATCACCATGCCCTGACGGAGGCACCTGTTAAGCTGTCTGTCTGTCGATACGGCGCCATTTGTCAGTGGGGGGGGTGGGGGGGGGGGAGGCACATGTCTGGTTTAGTTTCTGGGAAAATCTGGTCAGGTACGGTCTCTTCAGGATTTGGCTAAGACCACCCCCTCTCCACCCCCGGCATTTAGCGGTGGAATGTGCAGCCGCCGCGGAGATGCCTTACGTGGATCGGCAGAACCGCTTCTGCGGGTTCCTGGACATCGAGGAGAACGAGAACAGCGGCAAGTTCCTGCGGCGCTACTTCATCTTGGACACGCAGGCGGGCAGCCTGCTCTGGTACATGGACAATCCCCAGGTAGGCACTGCGGGCCCCCAGGTAGGCACTGCGCGGGCCCCAGGTAGGCACTGCGGGCCCCAGGCGTACCAGCATTGTGCGAATCCTCTGTTTGTTGTTACGGGCCTCTGGGTGAAACATACAGCCTGACAGCAACAGAAGCAACCCCCCCCCCCCCCCAATATCCCATTCAGTTTGGCACATTCTTGTCAGGTGACCTCTGCAACCCTAAGATATAATTCCCCCCCCCCCCACCCGGCACACAGACCGTGTCTTGCAGTGTTTGAGAATCCTGGTTGTTCAGGGCGAGTCCCTGGGGGGGGGCAGATGCAGACTGGGCACGGGGGGCATCTTTTATTGATGCCACTCCAGGCTTTCAATTATTCACTCGTACTCTTTTATATTTTCAAAGATCCTGAAACTTTCATACAGCTGCACAGCCTGTTCTTTTTCACTCTCTGTTATTTTCCCCCCCAGTCCCCCCCCCCCCCCCCCCCCAACTCTCCAGCCTTAAAGTCTCTCTGTGCCCCATCACTTACTAATCAGGCTTTTCTCTAGTACTTAAAATACTTTGTAGGACCACAATAGTTTGCTTCACTGGAACCATGTAACACTAGTGGGCTGATAGTTAAGGACAATGACTGTGTTGTAGGTGAACATGGGTAGGCAGAGCCTTCTGGCGTTATTGGTGCTCAGTGCTGTGATCTCTGACTCCTGACCCCCCTTTCCTTCTCCTGTAGAACCTGCCCAAAGGTGCGGAGCATGTGGGCTCCCTTAAGCTCACTTACATCTCAAAGGTGAGTTCCCACGGCAGGCGCGCCCCATTTTCAGTCTGCGCGACGCTTCTGTTAACTCCCTCCGTCCTGCATTTCAGGTCAGCGATGCCACCAAGCAAAGACCAAAGGCTGAATTCTGCTTTTGGTGAGACACCTGACCGTCTCTTTATAGTCAGATCGTGGTGTGCGGCTTGTTTGCCGGGACACTTTCGCTTGTCAGGAAATGATAATGCAAGCCAGAATATAATTATTTAACAAAATTTCTATCCTTCCTTCTTCCTGACACGTTTTTTCTGAAGGGGGTCCGCAGGATTAACGAGCATTAGTTAAAAATTTGCATGCTACCAACTGGATCATAGCAAAATGTGTGGCGCAGCCCTGAGCTCTGTAATAAGATTGGCTGCAGAGCGAGCATTTCCCCATCAGACACGGCTAAGCGACCGGAGGCCCCTTTCGCTCTTAACGGACGCTTAAGTGGAAGCAGACGCCCATGTTTTCGGTTCTTTGTTGTGCCGTGGGAATTTTGCCGTCTTCCCTGGGTGGACGGACTCGGAGAGGTCGCGATGGAGATGGAGAGTCGGTCCCCGACTCAGAACGGCTTCACGTTTTTTCCTGCCGGACGTAATTCCAAAAACAGTGGCTGAGAAAAATTACCTTTTTATTTTTGTTTTTTTTATCCTTCTGTCGGTTCGGGCTTGGCATGCGTGAGGGGGCCCGTACTGTGGCCTGGGGTGGGGGGGGCTTTCACAAATTCATTGTTACACACCCCTCCCTGCCTCCCGAGAGAGCACGTGCTGAGGGCACGCCTTGGCCTGGGAGCTCCTTGCACCTCCCCAGGTGACCACCTTAGGGGGGGGGGGGGGGGGGGGGGTTGTTCAAACATCCTGTGAGCGAAAGACCAGACATGGCCTGTTTGGCGAGCCCTGTGTCACAACGTCCTGCTGGTGACGGTATAGGCTGCCCCCCCCCCCCCCCCCCCACCTGCTCCTAGCGGACCCTCAGTACCGCTCCCCGGGGGCTTCCTGTCCGACGGCGTCCGTGACAGCACTGCTTCTCCTACAGTGTGCCGCTGCTCTGGCACTCAATGGCAGGAAGCAGTAGAGGGACCACTGCTCGACCTCATCCTGCTGTCACTGCCGGGGGGGGGGGGTGGGGGGCAGGGGCTTAGCCAGGATGATGGCTGAGAGCCCACTGTCAAACCGCAGGGTATTTTTAGCCTTGAGCTGTTGAGTAAAATGGGTTTGATTCTTTTTTTGGGGGTGCGGGGGGCGTCAAAGACACCCACTCATGCAGGGGATCGCAAATGCTATTGGAATGCAGTCACTTCCTTTGCTGGGTCGTCCCTGGAGTGTTTACAGACCTCGGCATCGAGCAACGCGCACTTACAGGGGGAGGATTTCAGCGCTGAAACACAGGATGTGTTCCTTGGTGGGAGGATGGAACCCCCGTATAGTATGTTTCTCTGGTTTGTGTGTCAGGGTGCGGGGGGGGTCCACACACAAGGACACTCACACACACACACACGAGCAATGAGGGCTGTTGGCTTCGTGAATGTTTTCGTCTCGGAAAGCCCTAATCTCTTGGGCTGTATAGCTACATATTTAAATATCGTACAGATTGGGTTGCCCGATATTTACGTGATTGTGCCTCCAACTGTGCATTTATTCCTTTCTAAAGAGGTTTGCTTTGGAGGGAAGGTGGAAAAAGGTCCAAACTAGCGGCATGTAGTCACAAGGCCTGTCCAGACACTGCAGGAGCTCTCAGACTCACGGAGCATCGTTTCGTACAGAACGGTTTTGTAGCCTCCGTTCGAGCAGGGAGCCCCTTGTTTATGTGGGTGGATTGGGGTTAATTTGCCCTTTGGATATCTCTCGCTTTAAGAGAGGGCCCCCTGGCTGTGAGGATGTCCTGGTTCAAACCACCGGGTGGATTGACGTCTCCCATGATACTCTCCCTCTGCAGTCATCAATGCCGGCATGAGGAAAGTCTTCCTGCAAGCGAACGACCAGCAGGACCTGGTGGAGTGGGTGACCGTACTCAATAATGCCACCAAAATCACAGTAAGTCCCCTCCCTCCCAAAGTTGTGACACTAATTTGCATAACTCTGCTCACTGTCGCCGCCCTAGTAGCCAGATATATGAAAGTCCGATTTACCCCAGGGTCAGCAGTGATACTACCTGACTGTATTGGGCTCCATGAATGAACACGCTACCTCAGATCTGTCACGCTCTCACACCTGGTTTCTTTACCCCACCGCTGAACCCCAGGCATGATAAACAGCCATGACGGGTACTCTGGTTCTGCCCTACCCACTGGAGCAGGGGGGGAGGTGACTGTACGGTAAACAGGCTTTTCTGCCTGGTATTTCAGATGGGTACATACCTGCACCCACGCTCTGGCATGCCGGCGTACTGGTCTTTGTCCATCTGGCCCAGTCCTGGCCTGGTTCTCGGAGAGTTTTGCGTGTAAATGGCAGGTGAGGGTGTCATAACCCTGTTCAGTTTCCACCCGGCACGTGATCAATAAGCCCCCGCCTCGTTTGCAGGTGCCAAAATCGGGCGACGGGCAGCCCAACCTGGAGGGCCCCCCGGAGAGTAAGAAGCAGGTGTCCTACAAGACGGAGATAATCGGAGGGGTGCCCATCATCACGCCCACCCAGGTCAGAGTTCACGACCCAACGGGGCTTTAGCTGGCTGAGGATAATGCCTGCTGGAGTTGTCCAAGCTGGTCTTTAACTCCACCTGCAGCAAATAAACAGATGCTCACTCTTAACCTCTTCATCCCTCCTCCTCTGCCTCCCCCCCTTTGTCGGTGTTCCTAGCAGGAAGGCGGGGAGGGTCCGAACGGGCCGGGCGTGAAGCGGTCACACAGCCAGCATCCTTACTACGGGGGTCGACCGCTGCAGGACCACGCGGTCATCAAGGCAGGCTACTGCGTGAAGCAGGGTGCCGTGGTAAGTGAGCGTGGCATGTTTTGGGCAAGATCGGTGTGTTTCGATGAGAATGTTCTAAGCGTCATCGCTGAGCGGATGATGGTCCTCATCTCTCATCTGTCACGGTCGGCCAGATGAAGAACTGGAAGAGGAGATACTTCATGCTGGATGAAAACTCCGTGAGTTACTTCAAGTCAGACTTGGTGAGTTTGAGCAGCGTAACAAGGGCGGTGTGTGTATCTGCGGAGGCTGGGGAAGGGGGAGTGGTCTAGCCTGTTGGCAGTGAGATCTTCTCGCAGTAAAGATGGTGCTTTTTTGAGGTCTTCTGATGGGAATGACATGCTTTGCTCCAAAGGATTCTGGGATGGCATCATCTCCGGATCCCCTCGGCGCTCGTTTCTCGTTACCTGTTACTTGCAAAGACGGCTGGCCTGCATATTTTCAGAACGGGGGCCGTTCGGAACACTGAAGGCTGCAATCCACAAATCCAAACAGGGAAATATTTTAATGTCTTGAACAACCGTAGACACCATACCTGTCAGCAGCCTCTCTGGTGCACAGTGACCCGTCGCACACGGTCATGGTCCGGAACTATGGTGCGGCATCAGCAGCAAAACTGGGTGATTCTGACAGGCTGTAACCGAATGTCAGTGCCCCCTATTGCCAGCGCATTTTGCTCTTTTGGTTATGTTCAGTTTAACGGTGCTCCGGACTGTGGCACCGCGCATGTCTTTCGGAAAGGCCGCGTTTATGTGGATAATGTCTGCCGCAGGCGGCATCTGGATTTTGGTAGCCGATTGCCTTCGTCGGGCGGTTAGGCGTGTCCTGACACGCCGGCAGAGAAAGCGCCCGAAAGCATTCCATCACGGTGAGCGCGGTGCACGTCCCAACCTGCCTGGGCCTCCCTGGCCTTCCAGGAGCACCAAACCACCACGTGCCACACACACATGCCCGAGAGACAGACAGTGTCAGGCCTGCATTATGCACCATGACCTTGCCGTGGGCTTCTTTTAAAATTTTTTATTTTTTTATTTTTTTTTAGCAGTGATAATTGCTGGTCACTGCAGGATCTTTCTGGGGCATGTGTGCCTGCGTGTGACAGGAAGGGTACACAAATCACGGCTGCGTCTTTGTGCCTGCGGCAAATTCTTAACCTGTCATGTCGTCTGTAGTTGCTGCCAGTGGAGGGGGGGGGGTGGCTTGAGTATTTCTGTACACACACAACCCCCCTCCCCCCCCCCCCCCCCCCCAACAGCCAGCAATGACACCTACACATTTGCATCATGATTGGTTGGTACTTTAAGGATATTTAAATAGGCAATACAGAGCTGCCCTTGACTGCAAATGTGTGTGTGTGTGTGTGTGTGTGTGTGTGTGTGTGTGTGTGTGTGTGTGTGTGTGTGTGTGTGTCGTGTGTGTGTGTAAAATGAGTCACTGACCGCTGCTCCCCCCCAGGACAAAGAACCCCTCCGGATGATTCCACTGAGGGACGTGCAGAAAGTTCAGGAGTGCAAGCAGAGGTGAGGCAGCCGCTGTCGCCATTTGTGGATGCAGCTGCGCTACAGTCGCACCGCGTTTCCTGCCGCAAACAGAGCACGGTTTCATGCCCACTTCTCCATTTTGAATTCCCCCTTTTCAGTGACATTTTGATGAGGGACAACCTCTTTGAAGTTGTCACCAGTTCTAGGACCTTTTATGTTCAGGTAAGAGCTGCCGTGGGGGGCAGTTAGTGCCGTTAGCTTTTGTTAGCGCCCGCTAGCGTTTGTTAATGCCCATAAGCATGTGTTAGCACCATTAGCATCCATTAGCATGTGTTAGCATTCGTTAGCGTGCATTAGCGCCAATGAACGTTTGCTAATGCCTGTTAGCATGTGTTAGCCTCCATTAGCATGTTAGCGCCCATTAGCCTGTTATACTGGCTTCTGGCCATTGTGCTATCCCTGTCATAATGATGGCATAATGGTGCGTCTGTCTGTGTGTGCTCTGTAACTCCATCCCCCGGTCCAGTCGGACAGCCCAGAGGAGATGCACAGCTGGATCAAGGCCATCTCTGGTGCGATTGTGGCCCAGCGGGGTCCAGGCAGATCTGCAGCCTCCGTACGTAGCGGCTCCGCTCTCGCCCACGCCGTCACTTTCCATCTTAGCTCATTCAGTACCTTCTCTGCAGATATCTCCCTTGGTTTGCTTTTGTCTGTTTATTTGCTTGTTTGTTCATTTGTTGCCACCCCTCCCTATGTCTGTGGTAGTTAAACACTCCAATGACTAGGCAGGGGGTGGCTATTTCTAAAGGTTCCTCTTTAATTCACCCCTGAGGCAGAAGAGTCAACCCCCCCAACCCTTGGCTCGAGCTATGCCACTCCCCTCCCCTCTAACAGAGCCTTGCGGTGTGTTGTTCCAGATGCGGCAGGCCAGACGGCTGTCGAACCCTTGTATACAGAGGTATCCGTCTCGAAATGGTGAATGCAGCACGTGTGTCGGCTCCTAACCCCCATCCCTGCTCCGCCCCGCCTCCCTGCTCCAACTTCTCCTCCCGTCTGGTTCTTAACGTAGCTATGGCGACATATAGGGTCCTGATGGAGCCCCCCCCCCTACCTCACCAGCTTCCTGCTTCCGAAAACAAGACTGATTCAAACCATAATAATTGGGGGGGAGGGGGTGTGTCTCACTCGTGGCCATCTTACTCGTCCCATCCTGTCCATTCCATCGCTGACCACACACCCCCCCCCCCCCACACGCTTAACTCACCCTGGCGGTACTCCGATAGCAAAAATCCCGTCCTACAAGACATCATCATCACCTACATCCCGATCTACTCTCCCCTAACCAACAAACTACATGTAATATTTCCTTCTCTATAAGGCGGCTGCTTTAACTCGCTTTAATAAGCATTTATCGATTAATCGATAAAGCGCCCCGCGGTGCATCAGGCCCAGTGTCATGGACAGAAGGTCTGACCGTGTCCGTTCCACAACACTGACAATGTAAGCTCGTCCGCTGGTGATTCTCCTGAAGTCTCAAAGATTTTTTTAGTGCTCGTTTTGGTATCTCTACATTAACTAGGGTTTATTATTCTTCGCAGGATACTTGTTATTGGTCTGATAATTATGGGAGAGGCGAGGGCTTCACAGCTCTCCAAGGGATGGCATCTCTGTGAGCAAATAGCCAATGGGAAATAGGTTAAGCCAACTATTGATTGACAGGATTCTGAAGATGATCCATCATTCGTATTGGGTCTCCGGCTCCAGGTTCGAGAGTCTGTGGAGTAGTCCGCTACTGCGCGCTTTAGTTGCATCGATTCTGAGACAGGGGGCAGAGTAGCCCCCCTCCCCCCGCATGCTTTTCCTCTGCTCTGCACCGCCACCCTCCTGATCTGCCCCCATCCTTACCCTCTGAAGTGCTCTGCCGTTAGGGAAATGGGGGTGCATGCCGTCCCTTACAAAATGCATCTGAACTCGGCTGGCACTAGGACCCTGTGGGCCACTTCAGCAGCGTGGCTCGGAGCTCCTCCCTTTTCGTTTGGTTTTCCTGGCTGCCTGCGTTGCCGTGGAGATGCACGACAGCGAGTGCCTGTACCAGGCGGCTGTCCTCCACACGCTCCTGCAATGTGCCCCGACTGGGTGGGGGGGGGGGGGGGGGGCTTCCTGGAGGCCCCTCCACTCCCGGGTCTCTAAACTCTCATCCCGTGCTTGGGCTCGCTCCTCTGGGGCCTGGCGACATCGCTCCCCCCCTCACTCCACACTTCTCAATAGCAGATGGCGTCGATTCCTTTTTATTTTCCACAAATTAAATAAACTCACGGGTTACTGACCCCAAAGGGCTATTTTGAGCACGTCACTCCATGTGGATTTAATCAGTTTTCTGCTCGGTTCATAAAGTGAGCTCGTAAAGTCAGTATATAAGGCCTGTAAACGTGGTAGTGATCTGTAAAAAAAATAAATAAATAAAAAGTCAGTGTCTGTAGCAGAGGTTATATGCCACACACCGTCAGACCCCTGTGATCCCTGTGCAGGAAGTCCCCTTCCTGTTTAGGTCAAACTGTACCTGGAGCTGCAGTATACAGTGACGATGGGAGCTGGCTGGCCCCTGTGGTGGTTCATGCATACATGGTGTCGCTGTCACAGGGCCGGACCAACCATTTTCAGGGCCCTAAGCAAAATTTGATTGACCTAGTTTTCACTCTGACAGGCTGGTCAGATGAGGGCGCCCCCTGGTGGCCACCGGACTCTAAGCAGCCACTTTATTCACTTCGCCACGGATTGCTAGTCTTATCCAGAAAGGGCCGTTGTGTTTGCGGATATTCGCTAATAGGTTACTAATCAGAGGACTGACTGGCTAAAGAGTCCTCACACGGTTTGAACGGCTGCCTTAAAGGTTAACCTGCATACACACCGGCCCTTTGCGGACACGTTTGGCCCCCCCTGACTTTTCCCCTTTAAGAAGGTCATGTTTACCTACAAGTAAATAAATATGATGTCCTGAGGTTCCTGTAGCTCCATGAGCTGTTAGTGTGACGGATAAAGGTGAGGGTTTGTGAGCCCAGCTTCGCCAGGTTCCTAGGGCTTTGGGGACCGTGGGTAAAACAACAGGCGTTTGGGTGAAGGTTAAATGAGGAGCGTGTTAGCGGCTACCTGTAACTTTAAGGTGTTGAAGATGAGCAGATTGTTATCAGCTGCTGTTTGGCGCTTCTGCGGCGCGAGTTGGAGGCGTGGCCAGCGGCCGGGCGGCGAGAGGAAGTCCCGCCCACCCCGATCAGACGGAACGGCGTCCAGGCCAATGGCGCTTGTTGGCTGAGCATGAGCTGTGTCTCATTGCCGTTTGCTAACACCTTCTCCCCTTTTTTTTCCTATTTTCCAGATGTCAGTTGTCAGATCATACTAACACTGAGCACTGCCCCTCCCCCGCCGTGCCTGGTGCTCTCTGGGTCTCACTCACTGCATCTTGTGTCCCCCCCCCCCCACCCCCCTTGACACTCTGCAGGAGCACGCCGACCACTACGCCCCTTCTGGTTTCCACTGCAGTAACCAGGCCCCCCCCGTGCCTCGCTCGCCCCTCCACTCGGCAGCGTCCCCGCCCTGCCCCCCAGCGCTGTGGGAACGCCCTCACTTGCCCCCCAGCTGGGTCCCCACAGCCTGGCCTGGGACAGCGAGGACTTCACGAGCCTCCTGCCCCGTTCGCGGCTGTCCCTGCCGGAGGCCGGCGTTCGCCATCGCCCTGGAGACGCCGCGTGGTAGAACCTCCTCCTCCCCCGGCGCCGCCTGGCTCTGTGGACGCAGACTTGCCAATCACACAGGTGTGACCCCACCCACCCTCTTTCTGATAGGCCCGTCACCAGGCCAGCATCACGATGGGGGTGGAGCAACCAGTGGGTGTATATGCATATATGTATATGTGTATAAGCAGCCGAAGAGAGACACGGGACAGAAGGCGGACCGGACCACTTTGGACCTCTTCAAAGATCCCAGGCCATAGGTGTGGCAGTGCAGAATGGGTTCCTTCTTTGTCTTATTCTTCTTTATTGCAGATTCACTTCATCTGGGTCCTTCATCTTAGGCCACATGGCAGTGGGACGACTGCGCCTTCAGCTCCTGAGCATTTTCATTATTTCTTTTAATTCTTTTTGTGGTTGTTTTGGTACAAACCGAGCAGAGCTGTAAGACAAAATCTCGTGTGGCACTGGAAACAAGTTTAAACGGTGACGTTTTAACCCAAAGATTTCAGCAGACTTGTCATAGATCTATTTCTCCACATTCGGTGTTTCGCAGCGCGATCCTTTGGGACCCACAGTCGGTCCATGTTTGCGCTCCCTCCGAGCTCCCTGCCAGACAGCTGGGAGGGAGCAAAAACTGGACTGTCTGTGGGTCCCCGAGGACCGGATTTGGAAACTTCTTTGGGCTTCTGGGACGTCCAGACTCTCTGAGTCATTTAAACATTGGACAGGTTGTAGGGAAACGTCCCTTTCATTTACAGTGGTGCGGATGCCCAAGTCGTCATGCCTGTGAATTTACTCTCTTAATCTGTAACACTAAATGTGACGCCGGGCGCCCTTGATGAAAATGATGCATTTCTGTGCCGTCACCGTTATGCTTTGGAAATTCGCAGTAGGAGTCGTAGGCACACAGCAAGAACGACTCACACCACTCTGGATTTTCCGTGCGACCAGCCTGTCTCCGGTTGGCGTTTAATGTTGCTTTACTTACACAAAAATATTCTGAGGGCAGAAGGAAAAGTGATTGGTTCAGAGAGATTACCAATTAGACCACAGAAGAGGTGGGTCCAACCAATCGAATGTCTTAGCCCCGCCTCCTCTACTTGTTTGAACCACCTACTCTACAATCTGATTGGGTCTGGTCCGATCGTTTTTTTTCTTCTGCCCTCAGAACACATTTGTGTAAGTGAAACTCCCACGAGCTCTACACTATCACTAAATGTCAGTCGTGTTCACCGCTAATAGGTCCCCAGGAGTGCTTTTGGTCACCCACCGTCAGGGCAACTGCACCCCCATGCTGATGTGTGAGCTCTTTCAGAGAGGGAGGGAGAGCGCAGACCCAGGAGTTGTGTGGGGGAGAGCTGGTAATATTAGCTGTAGCGTAGCTGTCTTTTTTGTGGATATATTTTAGCACAGTTTTAATGAGGTTAGTTTCTGTTTGTTGAGGTGCATTTTGTGCCTGATTAGTGTTATTGGCTCTGCCTTCGGTTTTTTAGTCGCCTTGTGTCCGTGTTGCACAACTTCCCACTGTATAGCTGTAAAGTGCCTGCATTCTTGTATATATAAAACAAGCTATTTTAATCCTGTTTTTTTAATACTATAACTGTGTAACGCATCCCCGGATAAATGTGCATTATTTATTACTCAGAGTTTAAAATAAATCAGTGAATCTCTGATATCTGTGTCCATTTCATCACGCATGATAGCCATTTTAAGGGCTTTTAGTTGTTTTTTTTTTATCTCTTTGCCTCATATTTACAATTTTAAGATGGCTGGTGAAGTGTGCCGTCTTTCCTGTCCGTCGTTTCTGTAGAGGAGATGAGAAGGCGATCTTTGGTAATGCACTGCCATCTAGTGTCTAAGGGCGGACGGATCCCATGACTGTCTGTTTACCACGTGCTTTATTTGGCCTTCGCACTGTTCAAAGATAATATAAATATTTGCCAATTAACATTTTTCCACAGCTGTTTATTTACTTGACATAATTGTTCTTCATTTTCTGCATAATGAGCTCACACGTCTTGTGTGCCTCAAGTCTGACTCGTCGCTTTTGTTACACTGCCCCCTGCTGGGGGCTTTCTGCTCTGACTCCAGAGCCATCCTTTCCCTTGTTTTCAGTTGCATCCGATTTATCTGTAAGTGTAAGTGCTTCTTCGTGTAGATTTTCCGTAATCCCGACCTTCCCAAAGGGACAATAGTGCATTAGGCAGAGTGTCCATCGCAGTCTTCTGGAGGTGAGACATCTTCCTTTAAGCTTTCCGCCATGGATGATAAATCTGTCAGACTCATTCCCCAGCAGGCCTGCATGCATGAAGCCCCTCCCATCCCTTTCCGATAGTCTACCTGGTCACACCTTCCAGCTTCTTTGCCCCTATTATCCAAAAAAGTAATTATTTAGTACTGCAGGCAGACAGCTATGATCTGCCATCATTTTTATAAGTGAATAAATGAATTTTGGTCAGATCTTTGATCTGAGGTCTCTCTGTCCTCACTGTGTCTTTTATGAAACGTAATGACCTTCCTGCAGAAAGGGTTTTAAAAAAAGGGTCAGGGTAGCAGAATGTGAAACAGCAGCGTAAATTATTCACCACAGCTGCAGAGCGTTGTGGTTCTGAGGGCGCGTGGTACTGACTCATCGCGGAGAGCTCCCGTCCGACGGCAGCCTCTGGCCAGACAACAAGCCCTTCTCCCTTTGGCCATCGAGTCCGCCCACCCTTTAGCGCTTGACATCTCTGTTCTCCCCATTATAACTAAAAATAAAATCAAAATATCGTAGAATGCGCGATAAAGTTGTTGGTCATAAATATCTTTAATGTCACGGGAAAAGGGTATTTTTTGGGGGGTTTTTTTTGGAACAGTTACTGTGGAACTGCATGTTTATTAAAGAAGTGAAATTAAGGACATGAATGGAAGCGTGTTCATCTCAGGTCATGTGATTTTTTTTTGTTGTTTGCGATAGAAACGGAGATGGAGCACGTCACGGCAGGTCTGAAGCTGTTTGCTGGATACGCACATAAACACAAGCAGTTGGCAGATACCACACAGTACATTTAATGCTCCCCCCCCCCCCCCCCCAATATCAATCCCCTGCCCAAACATGCAGACCTTCAAAAGCGATTCGGAGATAGCGGTTCTTGGGGCCAGGTTTTCCACCGGTGTTTTCAGTGGCTCATTTTGGGATGCTGCAGGTCAGTGCTCTTCCTCATGAGGACCTATGCCGTGCAGAGGTGATGTCACAGCCTTACTGGGGGAGTTGCATAAGTAGAGGACAGTGATTGGATGGAAAATCTCTAACCACAACAATGATTGAGGGAGAAACAGAGACTCTGTTCACTGATTCTGCCCCCCTCCCCCCCCCAACTGGTGCCTGGCGGCATCATGGCCTGCTTCCGTGTCACGCTCGTTGGGGTGGGGCCACCAGATCTCTGACAGGAGATCGTCCATGATAAAGATCATGATTATGATGGCTGGAACAGCCAAGCGCATTACATCAAACTGAGCGTGACTCACTCACCTTGCTGCCAAGGCACCTCAGGTATTCCCCATGCGCCGGCACGTCCTGGACGTGGACCAATCAGTTCCTTCTCACAGCACAACGTAGAAGAGTGACCCGACTCCTGTACACTGCACCATCCTAGTCAGTTCCTTCTCACAGCACAACGTAGAAGAGTGACCCGACTCCTGTACACTGCACCATCCTAGTCAGTTAATCCTTGTTTTAACTCATTTCAGCCACTTTTTGTTTGCCAGACTGATTCGCGCCAAACGCTTTTCCTGTGCTGCTTTTCGGAATCTCATAAACAGCCAAGTCTGGAGTCAAGGGACACCGATCGCATAAAAAATGTGTCAAGGGCCATAAATCTCATCAAACAAATGAGAAATAAATGAGGATTTAGAGGGTCTATGTGACACCGAGGGGTCAGCACGGCCCCAAAAGGGTTCTGAGCTGTGGATGTAATATTTAAAAAAAAATAATCCAGAGAAGCTTAGAAGCTCTGAGAGGTGGTCGCTTACCCAATGGCTCTGGCCAAGATGCGGAGGCAAAGTGGGACATCACAGGAGACAAAGGGGGGTTATATGAGCCAGGAACTTTGACAAGCCCTAGCTGTAGAAATGAATTAATGCACTAAGGTACTTCAAGCATGTCCCACGCACTGATCTCTCCTGATACAAAAGACCCGGTAAACTGCAACCCAAATGCATGGAGACCTCAGCTGTTGCTCTGGAACTCCGCCAGCAGAGTGGGTGGAAAGATCTGGCACTCTTATAGCACTTGCTCGAGCCCTAAAAAAAAATAACTGATGCCAGTTTAAGAGGCTTTAAACAGATGTGTTGGCAGCTTGACACCTGTTCCCAGATCAGCAAAATGCAAAGGGATCACCAGATGACCCTCTATGTCTATAAACCAGCACAGTGACCAAAGACCAGTGAATCTGGACTCAGATCTCAGCCTTCTGCCAGTTCTAGGCTTGGGAGTTTAGTGAAATAAACCCTGATTAATGTGTCTTATCACAGAAGCTCTGCCAACTGAACTGCAACTGAGCTTCTCTTGCTTCCAGTGCCTTCAGCTGTAATCCCCACCAAAAACAGAGAGAAGCACATTGGATTCATCTTCTACTTCAAATCTAGTTGAATCACCATATTACTTCAATGGCACTGGTTTGTTCCCAGTATGTTAATCCAGTTGGTTTTGTTCCCGCCAAAACATCACACTCAATCTACTCTCCTCAAACCATAAATGAATATTATGCTGACTAAGAAACAGTGACTGTCTGAATTAATCACGGGTGACTGGATTTCAAATATTCTGTCCCAACGTTCCCAGAAATCAAAATCTAAGCAGTCTGATTGTCATGCTGCTTTGCTTCATCGTGCGGATATGCTCGGGTGTATACAGAAGTGAGTCAGTGCACTCGTGCTAACTTGAAATGCCTCTCGCTGTCGGTCACAGTCGAGGAGGAGGCCGGATGCGGTTGTTAGGTTGGTCCAAAGTGACATTGCCGGGCTTTCGGCGAGTCGCGTTAGATCGGAATTGTTTGTAACTGCTTTTTGGACCAACTATGGAACAAATATCAGGGGAAGGTGACTCATTTGTCCTGGAGCGAGATTCAGAAAGTGCCAAAGGGGATGCAGGTTTGGGGGGGAGGTCTCGGTCTTCTTTGAAACCAGTCCCCTTTCTTAAATGCAACCATTAAAAAAAAAAATTATATATATATATATATATATATACATACATACATACATATATACATACATACACACACATATATACATACACACACACACACACACATACACATTTATAAATTATCAATGGCCTGTGGGTGACATCAGAGACACGGCCAGCACCTCCAGCTCCATCAGAGTACAGATGTGTGGCAGATGTTATCCATGAATCTTCCTTCACCACCAGTACAGGATCATGGTGAGCCTAGAGTCTATCCCAGGAAACAATGGGAACAGGGCAGGGGAGCAACCTGCCCAGGAAGCCAGTCCGTCGCCACACAGACA
Organism: Brienomyrus brachyistius; assembly: GCF_023856365.1. NCBI lineage: Eukaryota > Metazoa > Chordata > Actinopteri > Osteoglossiformes > Mormyridae > Brienomyrus > Brienomyrus brachyistius. The sequence goes on from NC_064552.1 coordinate 12,676,537, forward strand.
CTCTCACGCCACGATTCGCTCAGAGACATCATCTGACCCACAAAGAAGTCTTTGGGCTGCAGGAGGGAAGTGGAGTGCTGAAGGAAACTCACACAAACACAGGGAGAGCCTGCAAGTTCCCCACACCCAGGTAGGGGCAGTGAACCCACAATCAAGGAGGTCTCAGTCTACAGCGCCACCTAGTGGATATCACGACGATTCAAAAATTAGATCATATGGCCTAATAGATGTGTTTATTAAACCGGCTGTGAAGGTCCACGCTAAGACCCCCAACAACGAGATCAGGCTGACGCTTGGCGCCAAGAGTGTGTGGTCTCGTTAAGGCAGAGTATAAGTTTTACCTTTTGGGCTAAAGACAATGGTTTATGTGAATTTTAACAGTGATTATCCAGCTATAACAGTAAATGCTTACAGTTGTAATATAGTCCTGCCTGGAGGGGCACACCATGCTGGGTGTATTCTGGCTCCCTTGCGCCGGTTTCCCACAGACTCGATCCAGCTAACCACTCCCTGAACTGGATTTGCGCCTGATTGGAAATGGATGGATAGATGTAAACAGGACTGACTGACAAGTAACTCCCAGAAGAGTGTGGGACCAAAGCATTTTATTACATGTGACAGATATTGAGACACTGAGTCATACATGTTTCTGCTCTTTTATGAGGAGGGAAAAATGCAGAGGACTCAACTTAAAGGCAGAGACCAAATCCTGTGAGCTCAGCTGGATGGAGCAGCGGAGACTTGGTGATACCTATAGAGACCTTGGCAGGATGGGGGTGAGGGATTCCTCTGGGGTGTGCTCAGAACATGGTTTACAGAGCAGGAACACGCCAGACGGAGTGCGATTCCTCAGCCAAAGGTCCGAGAAGCCGAGCTGTGAATGGAGAGAATTACAGTAGAAAGCAGATTTTTGGCTGAAAGTGCGATGTGTCCTGAGGTGACTGGAAAGTGTCCCTTTTGGGCTTGAAAGCCTAAATGTTTCAAGCTGCAACACCTCCAGCACAGGCAACTCGGCGTGTGCACGAGCCAAAGGGGCGGCAGGTTGCATTGTGGGTAAAAATCTGAACAACTAACCCAGTTCCAAAAAAGGGCGCTGCTATTGTATGGATAGAATAAGAATGAAGTATCATTCTGTTCTTAACCTGAAACAAGTAATAGAAGATACTCTACAGACCAGTTCATTCACAGCGATATAAAGTTGCGTAAACTATTATAACAGACAAAAAAAATTCTGCGTAATTACAAAACTGGGTGTCAACCTCATTCAAAGGTCACTGTAAATCGTTCGGATATTCTATAAAGTATAAAGATATTAAGATATTATTTTCGAATGTCGTTAAGCACGAAAAAATACGCTTATAAACAAAAGGCTCACTAAAAACACGGCAGGAAATTAGTCGTGCCAAATAAAATTAAAAATCAAGACGATTTCAGTGGAAACACTAAGTGGGTTCTATACTTTTTGTAGATATTTAAACGATATATAGAGGACACCATTACCGTGTTTAATCTGTAAATGTTCGCAAATGGTAATTTATTTTACTGCTTTACTAAGTGACGTTATTTTTCATAAAGAAAAAGACCGTTTAATGCAATGAAATGAAGTTGACTGACGTGAGATTTCAAGATAAGAAATCTTTTTGTCATTGTCACTTGACAACGAAATTGAAAAATGCAGTCGACTCAATGTGAGGCATATTAGTAATAAAAGAGTATATTACAAATATACAAATTGCACTTTTCAATTTAAGATAGTTAATTCTTCGCATGCAGTTACATATATGTAGCAGTTTTATTGCCTTGAAAATAGCCTGTAGGGTTTGCAAACTACTGAAATGCTTTAAATGCAGCAAATTTTAGATTTATAATGGAATAATATAGATTTGCTGTAAGATTTTTTGCGTGAGAGTGAGAGTCTGAAAGCGTGAGTGTCACGTGAGAGTTGGCATCCCTAGAAATACTGAAGATGGTGATTTAGATGCCGACGAGCATGAGATAAAATCTAATCTTATCAATGAAATACTGCAGATGGTGACTTAAAAAGTCGACGAACTGGGCGTGGCTTCATCTGTCCCTCCCCTTTCACGCACAACGGCAGTCCACCAATCAGAGGGCTTGTTTATATTGCTCGCCCCGCCTCGTGATGTTGTGTCGCGTCCCAAAGTTTATAAACCTGTCATCAGAGAAACGCAGGAGTGAGTCTGAAGGATTGCCGGCGAGGGTGCGCTTTAGTAAAGCTGATCGCAGTAAATGCGACCCTATTTTAAGGCGATTTATATTAGCGTATGTTTATTTATTGTTCCTGGTGCATGCCCTTAATTTTACCGTAGTTTAAATAAGCTGGGATTTTGCGTGTCGGCCGTTAGTATATATTGTTCTCCTTTTTACCTAGTGTGGTGTAGAATTAATATTATTTGATGATGATTTGGGTAGTTCTCTGTGCCGGTCTAATTTGCACACCCCTTCTGGCAAGTGCTAATCTTTCCAAGCGGCACGCTATCGGTTGCTCAGAGCGCTGTGATAAATCACTATGTCCCCCAATCCCGGCTGACTGCCTGGCCGGCGACATCCTCGACCAGTGCGACTGCTGTCCGGTGTGCGCCTCTGGCGAGGGCGAAATCTGCGGAAGACTGGGCGACCCGGAATGCGGGGAGGGCTTGGAGTGCTCGGTTAGCGACGGCGTGGGCTTCTCCGCCACGGTCCGCAGGAGGGCGAAAACCGGAGTGTGCGTCTGCAAAAGTTCCGAAGCGGTGTGCGGCAGCGACGGAGTTTCCTATCGCAACATCTGCGAGCTGAAGCGGGTCAGCAACCGGGCTCAAAAGCTCCAGCAGCCGCCTGTCATCTTTATACAGAGAGGAGCCTGCGGTAAAGGTAAGCCAGAAATAGTGCATTCTCCTCAACCTTCTGTTTCGGATGAAGTGATCTGGATTGTCGCAGGACTTTGAAGAACTAATGTAGACCATTACATATTCTGACATTTAAATGCAAAAAACATCTGTGCATCAGAGGCGACTGAAAGCACCGCTTCTTTTATCCGCAGCTCTCCGTACGCCACTGAGTGATGTCAGTGCGTGATACCGGTTTTTACAGAGATTATTATTCCTTAATTTATCAGATTTACAAATGCATATTTTCCCTAAGTAGGCTGTGTGTGCACTGTTCTGCGGCACTAATGCGTGAAAATGTCTGCCCTAGATGTCTCTCCTTTCAGCCCTGGATTACATCATTGCAATCGGACATCCTTAATATGCATTTGGTACGGTTCCCAAACATACCCCATAACCTTGCCATAGAGTCAGAAATGTTCAGCAAAGTTTCCACCCCATAATGATGTGAATCTTATGCACTCAGCATGGTGACACTCAAAGTGGAGCGATTTTTTTTTTTTTTTATTATAGCTTGAGGAAAAGCAAACCCTCCATAATTATAACTTGTTAAATAGGTTAAGTGCAGTTTGGGTCATCTGTAAATTCTGTCTCTGATTATACTGAGGTCAGTCACTTAAAATTGCTTTGACTGTCTGGGTTACTCGAGACGTACTGGAATGGCTTTCCAGCTTTTAAAATGCGGGAAAATATTGCTTTTTCTCTTTTCCCCAGTTGTGCGTTGTTTGTGATGAGTCGGAAGACTGCCTTTGTTCATGAGCTTACACAACGGACGAACAGTTACTTCAGGATTTTTGTAGGTGATCACTGATTTCCGAGTCGGACATTTTGGATTAAGTCACATACAATGTGTCTTTTATTGTTTATGAGATAAATGGTAACAGATACTAGCCAAGAAACAACAAGCCATCAATTAAAATAAAATGTTATGAATGGATTTTTACCGATTTCTCATTGGTGCAGAAATTCTTAGGTCTTATTTCTACGTATGTTTGCCGCTTTTGGGGGATGGTGTGTGGCTCAGGTACGATGCCATGGTTTTTGCTCAGAAGGTCACTGGTTCAAAACCCAGGATCAGCAGATTGATTGGGCTCCCTTGCAAAGCCCTTATTGCTGCAGGGACTGACTGACCTTGCTTTCAATTATACATCAAATTGGATAGACGGTTCTGTTAAATAAACAGAAAGACTGGTTATGAAATGTCCATATTATTAAAGTGAGGAACTGTGTAATTCTCAGCATTTCCTTTTGAAACCCTGCAGGTCGCTGACCTCCTCAGCCCATATGTGTAGCTGTTTGATTACCAGTAAAGTGGTTGCTATAAACACCTACTACATGCTCCTCGCTGCGCTGGGTCAGGTCGTTTCAAGCCCAGCTGGACTGTAGTTTCTTATTTTTTATTATTTCAGCAGGATCAGAGCTTCATGACAGAGCCAGCTGCTCTGGACCACTTTGCTTGTGCAAACAAACATCAGTTCCTGGGGCCTCGGGTATGAAAGGCGAGGGATAAATGGTGGCCAGGCAGCCATGTCAGCAGAGAGGAGGGTCGGTCTGCACTGCAGACAGAATCTGCTCACCGCTTCCCCTCAGCTGGCCCAGTCTGGTTTAGACCCCATCACAGCTTCCCCTCAACTGAAGTCGGTTTGGTTTAAACCCCATCTCTGATTTGTCAGTCCGGTTTAGACCCCATCACAGTTTCCACTCAAGTGGAGTCATTCTGGTTTGAATCCTATCACATATTTCCTTCATGTGGGTCAGTTTGGTTTAGACCCCATACAGCTTCCCCTCAGCTGGGTAAATTTGGTTTAAACCCCATCACAGCTGAGTCAGTCTGGTTTCATCTCCATCACAGTTTCTCATCTGGGTCAGCCTGGTCTGAGTGAGTCTGGTTTGAAACCCACTACAGGTTCTCCTCATCTGGGACAGTCTGGCTGGAGTGTGTCTGCCTTAAAGCATCTACCAGCTTCTCCTCATCTGGGTCAGTCTGGTCTTAATTAGCCTGGATAAAGTATTCTCACAGCCCACCTCGGCCGAGTCAGTCTGGTCTTAATTAGTCTGCTGTAAACCTCATGACAGCTTCTCTTGCGCCTGAATCGGTCTGGTTCTCCGAGGTTACTGATCCGCCGTGGTTTTGGCCGCTGCGTTTCTCGTCTCAGAGGACCGTCTCTCTCTCTTTACTGCAGTACAGTGATCATAGGTCCTCCGTCGACGGCCGTTCAGATGGATACTGATTACTGATAAACACAAACAAAAATGTATTAAGAATATACGGGCTTATCCCATTGGGTAAGCTTCTATACAGCTTACACTCGATATGGGGTGTTGATACCAACTAATTCTTGGTGTTCAGACCAGCTCCCCATCTGCTCTGAATTCTACTCTTGAAGCATTTTTTGTTTTCACCTGTTTATCATAAAATATTTAAAAAAATTTATGATGCAGAGAAACCAGTACAGTCAACAGCACAATCTTGTCTACGCACGTCAGAATTGTTGGCACGGAGCTGCACATCATTGGATCGCAGTTCAAAGTCAAGCCCTGAAAAACATCTTTGAACGCAGAATTAATTTATTTTTTTTAGATAGATTTTTGTGAAAAAACCAAGGCTTCCACGTGTGCTAGTGCATTGTAAGCCGTTTGAGATAAACAGTTCACCACAAGCGATGCTTTTCCAGCCAAAGTGAACTAATCGCCTTTATGAGAAGAGCGTTTTTTTTTTGAGAGCAAGGTAAGAACAAACCTTTGTTTGTGGCTGTTCAGATCTTCTGATGATCTCGCTTTAAAATTTTGATGTGGTTCCAGAATGACAGCCGCCAGATCCCACCCCCTCCACCCCCACGGGGCGCGTCACCCGCTGACCGAGTGTTGCTGTACATTTTTGTCTGGGGCGGGAGGAGGGGGGAGGGGGGAGTGGATGCTGAACGAGGTAGAAAGGCCTTCATAAAGGCCGACCTGGCAGCAAGTACATGTGACTCGTGGAGCCAAGGAACACAGCTCTGGGCGGCAGCTGCTGACACAGCATTGGTGAGGTAGGTTGGGCACAAAATGGAGGTCAGGAGGGGTTTCTTCTGAGGGGGGGGGGCTTGAGCTTGCAGCCCAATCCTGATCACGTGGGCGAGCGAGGGAACAGACGTTTCTGTATGGAAAAGCACATAAAACTCCGGCATCACTGGGACTTTGGAATGAGAGGTTCTTACTGTGGCTGCTGGCAGGGGGGGGGGGTCTCTTGAGTCTCCAGGTTGGGGAGACAGATCTGGGCATTGGGGGCACTGCAAACCACGCTAACCCTCCCCAACTGTTCAGGATAGGAAGCCTTCTTGGGTTGCAGACATTATTCCTGGTTGCTGTGTTCCCTTTAGTGTCTGAATCTCCCTGATTTGTATCTCTGCAGACAGAACAATGCAGTCCTCATAGATCAGACGGCCTCAGTAGATTTAGGAATCTTCCGTCTCTTGCCGTGTTCCCGATGCACATTCTCCTGGTCGTGCTCTCTGTGCATGTATTCCGTCCTTAAGCTCACGAATGCGTCAACGTTGGAGGCTGGGATGCTTCCTGTCACACGAGAGGCCCCGAGTCGAGCTGTGAGCTCCCTGGCCAGGTGGTGAAGGAGGAGTGAGGGCATTCATCCCTCGGGGCCGAGGAAGACTGGAACCGGAATAATCAGTGACGTTCGGTGGGCAATTAGCAGCTCATCAGATGTTAAACAGGACATGCTGTGGATTTCTGAGGGCTGTTTGTTTTTTGTTTTTTTCCCAAGTGGCAGGAAATGTTTTCGCTTGTTCTTATGTCTCCTATGTTTTTGTCTTTCTCTTGGTGGAGTTTTCAGTCCTCGTTTGGTTTCTCATCCCCAAAACTTTGTGATTTTTCACTCGAGCAGCGAATGTATTTGTCTCCACGGCTTCCAAAGGAGAGAGAGCCACCACAATATGGTGACTTAATGAGCGGAAAACATCACGGACTGCAATCATCCTTCATGTTTTTTTTTATCACCGTGCCGAGCTGGGGAAAGAGGAAAGCTTGACTCAGGTGGTCAGGACCAGTGGGGGATGACAGGTTGCGTTGAAGACCATCCTCTGGTTCAAGACCTTCCTTTATGAAACCCAATGTTGTTGCACTTTCCCTTGGTTTGTCAGGCTCGTCTCTCATGGTCCCTCCAGAAATATGTTTCCTTTGGACACGTGCCCGATGGGTCACTGTCCCGTAAATGGGTGCAGACGTGTCCCTGAAATGCCGCAAAGCGTCTCCAGGACCTGCCAGCGGCCCCCTCCCCTCCCTCTTCCGCTTGCTGGGCAGCTACAGCCCCGTGTAATTACTATAAATGGAAGGTTTCTTTGCTCAGAAATGCCTTTTTGGTTTCTTTTGTATTTTCATGACTTTGTCAGTGGTATTTATGTTCCCCGCTTTTGTGGAATCGCTGTCGTGAAGGCGGACGCTCTCATGCTTGTCTGGAGGCAGCCTGGGTCCCATGTGCCCCAGTCCTCTGGGTGTGCTGGGCCCCTCCTCGGATGGAACCATTATTACAGTAAAAAAAAGACCCTTCGCCCTGGAGGCGTAGGAGAGGCACTGACTCCGGCCCTTGTTTTTGCAGGTCTATTGCATGCCAGCATGTTTTTAAAGTCTGCAAGATGCAGGCATCGTTGCCTCTTGCTGAGAGAAGACGTGCTTCTCCAAGCGACCATCACGGCCTCCTTGATCACCGCACCGACTGACCGTTTGCTTGGGCTGCGGCACATTGTCGACATTTATCATCTCGGTGCTGCCTTATGCATTTAAACTGCTCAACTATGCAGTACGTCCCATTGAAAGCGCTTGCAAGCTGCCAGGTTCCAACTGCAATGGGTGAGATGATGTTCCACTGGCTGCTAACTGTCTCGGCGGAAGGACACGTCTTTGAGACGTGGCGCTAAAATAGTTCCAGGCTAATTTAGCACATGTATTGCGGTTGGTTTTGGATCTGTGTCCACACTTGGAAAGTCGTTGGTTCACGGTCCTTAAGCCTAACTGCTCCAGGTGCTGTGGGATCTGGCTGACCCAGTTGTCAGCATTTCCACTCTTGTGTGATCCTTTGGCCACAAGCGCACCCTAAATAGAGGTAACGTCATGCTAGCATTATGCTAAAGTCTCGCTAGCTTCCTGCTAACGTTGCGCCGCCTTGCGCTGACTTTATTGAAAGGGAGCTGGATGCAGGACTGGAGCGTCTGAGCTCACTGCTAGGCCAACGAGCCTGGAACTGAGCAGACGCTGGAAAGTCGGACAAAGCCTGCCCCTTCCAGCATGGCCCCACGCAACAGCCCATTCCGCTCGCTTCCAGCTCTCGCCAGGTGTTTGCGGCTGGAGATCAACCCTTGCAGCTGGGGAGCATTAAAGCGATCCCAGAATAACGGGAATAGCAGACACGGGCTGCCCACCAGTGTGTCAGCGCCGTGAGGTGCCACTAATTACATTAATTCTGAATGTCTGCAGAGCAAGGGATAATTTACTGATGGAGCTAAGTGTGTGCGGTGGGTGGGGGGGGGCTATTTTTAACATCATGTGTGTCCATAAATCATTGCACATTGTTGGTAAATTTGAACACAGATATCAGACTGTTTATTAAATTGGAAATATACGAGAGAAGCATCAAAGGCTGGGGGAGGAAAAGTCTGGAAAGTTCTTTAGCTGCGTTGTCTGACTTTCCTGGACCAGCAGGACTTGGGACGGGCCTGATCTGCATGAGCAAGGGCAGCGGTCTCCACGGCAACTTATGAGAGGTCGCTGTCCGTGAGTTGTCATGTGTTGCAGGAAAAACATGATTCATTTGGGGAGGGGGGGGGGTATTTCATTTCAGTGAGATCTCATGAAATAAATATTTTGCCCTGGACTCAAGACTCGGATTAGGTGTAACCACCGTTGGTCTTACGCACTAAGGATTCACAGGATTAAATGAAAGCTCACTGACTGCGTTTCTGCGTGGACGACATTTGGCCTGTGATCTGCTCCCCGCGTCTCGTCTCTGATTGGAGGACGGAGATTCTGCTGTTGCATTAAACTGCTGGTTTGCTGCTGATTGTTGGATGTGGGATGAAAAAAAAGAAAAGAAAAGAAGAGAAACATGGAAGGGAAAAATGCGTAATAGTGAGAGAGAGAGAGACAGAGAGAAAGATAGAGAGAGAGAGGGATGTATAAAAAAGGTAAAATTACAAATACAAAGAGCATCCTGATGAAGTGCAAATCATTTCTCATATTATGCAGGGAGTGTGAGTAGTGATACATTAGTAGCTGTAGACCTTTGTCTTTAAATTATTAAGCTGTCCCCCCCCCCCCCCCCCCCCCCCCCCCCCCCATTAAGGATCTCTCTCCTATGCCCTTGTCTCCAACCCGTGGTCATGTACAATATTTGTCTTGAGTATTTTCTGAGTGTCTTCATCGTGAGTAAATAAATAAAGTTACAGGCATTTTGTCTGAATCTGCCCTCTTGTTCTCTTTTCGAAGCCTCCGGCGAATTGGAATTCCTTCACATGCAGTTTGTTGTCACGGTTACATCTTTAATGATGCAATAATGAACTTGGCCTTGACCTTCAGCGGTAAGGCTCATGTCGGTGGCGGGTGCCTGCCCACCCCCTGAGCAGCTGAAGACAGCGCGATAAACGATGGTTTAAGGCAGTTAATGACAGTTATCAGCGGTTAACTGTTCACGGTGTTCACACCAGGTCAGGAGAACCCAGACAGCCTAAGACATCGATACAACTTCATCGCCGATGTGGTGGAGAAGGTGGCCCCCGCCGTGGTTCACATTGAACTCTACCGCAAGTAAGGACCTCGCCCTACCCCACAACACCCCCTTCCCCCCAAACGGACACACCGACGTGCCGCCTTGCGGACATATGGCGTCGGTGATGTCACTGGCCAGCTGTCTTGGCAGGGCTCTTCGGAAATAAGCACAAGCCCTCCGACGCACGGTGCGTAAACATCACCAGCATGTTATTTTGCTTGAAAGATCCTGGAGTCTCTGTTATTTCAACATCTTCACTGGTTCATTTAGCCAAGTCTCCGTAAATAAACCTAGCAGGAAATACTGTCAAAGAACCCAGCCAAGTAAAGGAAAATGCTACATGCCATACATCTTATATTACGGTTGTAGTTTTACTCCAGGTTTGGTCATTTTGCACATCCCTTTGGAAATCCATGCCTAATGCCTATTTCCCTGTTTGTAATGAATCATTATCTAAAACAAATTCGATTGCAGTATTTTTTTACTCTAATCGTTATCCTTTATATAATAAAGGAAAATATCTTGCATCTATGTTCCACATGTCTGCCGTCTCAGAATACAGCCAATTATAAGCAGGATGCTGTTGTGTTTATGGGGGAAAAGTGTCCCTGGAAGAGACCGCAAGTCCTTCCCCAAACGATCAGCATCACCAAGTATACGTGCTGAATGTTTGAATAAGCAAACGATTAGTGTTAACTTGGTGTGAGCCTCCACAGGCCTCAGAATCATTCTGGATATTTCTGCCCTGGGAAGGTAGGAAGAAAGCTTATATGCACAAAATGTAAAGAACAACAGGGATATGTCCATTTTCTGGGAGGTAACCCTTTTCCCAGTAACTGGTTATGGGTAGATGGGTGGAAAATGAGAGGAAACCAGTGGCTCTTTGGAAATGTCTTATTTGGACAGGACACAGAGCTCAGAATTTGTACTCAAAGCGGTTGAAGGTAGAGGCCGCTGCTGCTCACCGCCTCAGTGTGTCTATGTGTGACACCCCCCCCCCCCCCGCCCACTCAGGATGGTGTTCTCCAAGCGCGAGATGGCTGTGGCCAGTGGCTCGGGCTTTGTCGTGTCCGAGGACGGGCTCATCGTTACCAACGCTCACGTGGTGGCCAACAAGCATCGCGTCAAAGTCGAACTGAAGAGCGGCGCCACTTTCGATGCCAAGATCAAGGATGTGGACGAGAAGGCCGACATTGCCCTCATCAAGATCGATGCCCCGGTAAGGCCCCGCCCTTTCTCACGTGAGCGAATCAGCACACAGCAGGTTGGAATCACAACCTGTTTCTGCTTTTCTTATAAGTTTTTATAGTGCAATGAATTTGCGTGGAAATAATGTACATTTATTGTGGAAAATGACATCTGGCCTTTATCAGAACGATTCAGAGTTAATCTGCGTTTAAGAAATCTGTTGGAAAATACATTCAGAGGTCGCATTCTTTTGTGAATATTTCCTGATGGGCTTCGCAGCTCATGTTATAATACTGGGAGCGACCCACTTGGCTAATTTTGTGAATTTTGTTTGGCAGTAAAGATCAGGATTAATCACAGCATTATGAAGTTGACATGATCTCACAGGTCACAGGGGATTAATATTCCTGTTTACTCATTTCCTGAAGTGCCGAGGTCATGGCGGGTTTACTTTTCAAGACCCAGGTTGTTACCGGCCATCAGCAAATCCTGCGTCAGTGTCTTGAAAAAGAAAATATCTGGGGCAACCAGGGACAAGACTGGGGTGGGGGGGGGGGGGGCATGGAGGTGGTGTTGGAAGGAGGAACGGCCTGTCTGTGCACCAATTCTCCCTCCTTGGGTTTCCAGAGGGTGTTTTTTGGGGCAGTTGACAGAGGGGGTGTGTTGGAGGGGTGGACCAACCATTAGTTTAATCCCTTGAATATAAGAAGTTTACGAACGAGAAGAGGCCATTCGGCCTATCAAGTTCGCTTGGGGAGAATTCAACTGACAGTAGCTTAAAGTTGTCAAAATCTTATCTAGCTCTGATTTAAAGGAACCCAGGGTTTTAGCTTGGACTACACTAAAAGAAAAACTATTCCATACTCTAACTACACGCTGCGTAAAGAAGTGCTTCCTCAAATCCAGTTTAAAATTTCCACCTATGGCCACAAGTTAATTAATATTAAGAATTAATATTGAAGTAACTATTTAGTTGAACAGCATCCAGACCTGTTAGAATCTTATATACCTGGATCATATCCCCCCTTAGTCTCTTTTACTCGAAGCTGAACAGATTCAGCTCTGCTAGCCTCTCCTCGTAAGACATTCCTCTAAGACCAGGAATCATTCTCGTGGCCCTACGTTGAACCCTTTCTAAGGCAGCAATGTCCTTTTTAAGGTAGGGTGACCAAACAATTCTCCTAAATTAGCTCTCTAATCTTAACTCTTGCACGATTAAGATTGTAACTTCCACTCAGCTAGCAAATGTGGATGAAAGGTTTGTTTGTGTGCCATAGCAGGGCGGGAGTCATGCCAAACAGGCCGAATGCGGTGCCACGTGGTAGGGGGGGTGCCCACCGAGTCTAACTCACCTCATACCCTCTTACACACTGTTACTCGTAGATCCTGCTCTTGGTATGTTCTGCTTGCTCTCCTGTTGGCATAGTATCTTGTAATTCTGCATAGCCACGCACAGATTAAGGAAGCACAGAGTTACTCGTTTGGACGCAGTCAAGTATTACATAGCTTAAAATATAGGTGAATTACAATCATCTCTTTAACCTGCTATTAGAAACCCGATAACACCCGGCTCTTCGTTTAGGGCCCAGGGCTTCTTGCTCTGCTCGTAGCAGCCGTCCTCTTTGGTTCTGCACCTTTAATCATCAGGTGGTTCAGTTCGGGTCGCAGACGTCTCATCTCCGCAGCAAATGGAGCGTTCCGGTGCCGGCCTTCAGGGCTGATACCAAGAGGAGCGGGACTGATGTCGCCTTTCATTATCGTGTCACCCAGCCACACATGGTGGACGCGGTGTCCCGGGGCTGCCGCTGAAGGAGATGTACCGATTACAGCAATTGGCAGACATTAAACACTACATCAGGATGCCATTTGGCCAGCAGTCCATGTAATGAAGGTTGTTTTTATTACCATGTGCACCTGCATTGAACATGCCCTTGAATCATTTGTTTTTCCCCCTGGAGGGCACTTTCAGCAGCTTAAAGCTTTTTGCTGCGTGACTGTCAGTGCTACTGTATCAGTGTTAGTGTGGCTGTGTCAGTGTTAGTGTGGCTGTGTCAGTGTTAGTGTGGCTGTGTCAGTGTTAGTGTGGCTGTATCAGTGTTAGTGTTAGTCTCAGTGTTAATGTGTGCAGGTAGATAGGCCTCTTTCTCCTGGACTGACCCCTGAAGATAGTGGTTGGAACCTCTTCACATTGGACTGATCGCTGACAGTGAGACCCCATCCCAGGTTGCCCCCAACACTGATAAACAAGAAGTCTGGGAGCTTTTCAGGTCGGCCTGGACTGATTAATGGGACAGGAACAGATTTACTGCCGATTTCTATGTAGGAATTCACAGGCTGGAACAGACCACTGGATCCAGTACCGCTACATAATCCTGTGATGAGCCGTGTAATTTATAGGGGCCAATTAAACGGTTTCGACTTACTGCTGGAGTCTGAATGATACTGAACGGTAGCATGGACAAGAGGCAGGCATGATACAACGTAAGAAGCTCCTGTCACGCAGACAGTGTCCTGGCAGCCAGGCGACGTTTCAGGCAGCAGGAATAGCCATACGGGCTAGTGCTTTGCTGACAAATATGGCCGGTGTGAAAATAAAACCCCGCAATATACAGCAGTCCCAAGGCCATAAAAGATGGTGAGGGGTTACTACCAAAGGCCTCTTCTCAAGGCAGATGCTTGGACCTGACTCCGATACTCAGCCAGACACCCCCCCCTCTGTAATTACTGTTTTGTGGTGGGGGACACATGTGCCCCCTCCATGCCGTTTCCCAGGCGACAGGTGTGTCATTAAAGTATTACACTCTTCTCCACACGACGTAGGTCGATCCAGCCTTGTAAACTGAGCAGCGAGGAAGTATCTTAAGTGTGCCGGGGGGCTAATGGGTGGGGGTCACCCGGAAGGGGGGCTGTACTGCTGGTAATTGAGCCCCCAAAAAGCGTGTTCACCAGTAAGGCCGTTCCAGAGAGTTCTTTGACAAGACAGAACTGCTCAGTACTGAGGGAACACGCGGCCGGCCATTAACAACAGGTGCATTTTTATAAAAAAAAAAAAGTTAATGAAAAAATACAAAAGAATGCATTTTTATGTTAAGAAATAATATCTAAATTGAATTTACCGATTTTATTGTATGTCGAATCTGAAAACATGACGAATCACAACATTTATGTGTAATTACCTTTAATTTTGCTAATTGGCTAATGGAAATAGCAGCTGGGATGGCGGCGACCTTGGGAGCGAGCAGGTCCCACCGAAAGTCCTCTAGAGATTTTTCCGATTCGCCCTCTTGAGCTTCCAGGGACGGTTTGATTGATCATGTGGCCGATTGCCCCGGAATCTTCACTTAGCCCTCCTCAACTGCCAAGCACTCCGCTTGGCTGAAAGGGGTGTTTTGTTGGAGGGGGGGGGGAGAACATTTAATACCTCATCTGGATTGCATTACCGCAAATTTGTTTGTGTGCGTGAGTGTCGCGCTAAAATGTTGTTTCAACAGCTTTAGGGGTGGATGCCTGAAAGTTATTAATACTGTCGATAAACTTCTCGTAAAATGGATGCTTTTCTGTGTCTTTGCTTATGATCTCAGATCTGGTTTCACCACTCTGGGAAGAAAGTTACGTCTGTCAGAAGTCGGGGAAAACTTTTCGTCCCATTTCCACCCATCATACTAGAGAAACCATTCAGGTTAAGGAATTTGTTGCTGCTTCCCCAGTTCTGCTTGTTTGTCCCCATTCTGAGCCAATTTGGCATTCTGGGGGGGGGGGGGTTAAATTCAGCAGGGACGACTGAGAAACCCCGTTCGCATGGCCTCAAACGCCAGGGAGGCCCAGCGACCCTGGGACACTTGAGTCACACGTTCCTCAGAGTAGGTGGGTCGCAGTGCCGGTGGTGTGTTTACTGTTTTGAGGTCTCCACGCTGTCTCCCTGACGCCCCCCCCCCCCCCCCCCCACTCCCTGAGGTTCTGCTGGGCTTCCACAACTAGGGAAACCAATCCCGCGTGGCAGTGTAATTGAGAGCAGCACTTTCCACTGGCTGTAGCTTGACACATCCTGTGCCGGTTTGCTCGCAAGTGCATGTCCGTTTCCCAAATGTGCAAACACATCCGTATACATGATGCGCCTGCAGGTCGCTCCGGTGGGGAGGGGGGCGGTAAGTAGGTCAGAAGTTAAATATAGGGAAGCTGTTCACCATCCATCCATCCATTCATCCATCTATCCATCCGTCTGCTGGCCGCTTTCCAGGTCAGGGTTGTTGGTCTGTTCGCTTTGGTTGATTTTTTAATATGCGGTTTATTTCAGGGAGGCTGGAATGTGTCAAATATGGAGTTAATATAAATCATTTTTAGTTCCAGTTATTTATCACCGAATCCCCATCGCACATTTTCTGCTTGTGCCTTATATGCGCAGATATACCTCCATTCATCGCCCTGGTTACAAGGGGAGGGTGTCTGTCTGTCTGAGGGGTGTCAAGTGTGGAGCGGAGCGGTGAGCTGATGCCCAGGTGGGGCAGTGGATCCATGCCGTCCGAAAAATGAGAGACTCTGCTTCTCCTTTATGGTGAACGAATAACTAACAGACAGAAAGGAGGTCTGTTAAAGAAAGTGAAGGTGTGGGATTTACCTGTAAACCCCCCCCCCCCCCCCCCCCCGCCCCCCCAGGCTGGCATCGGGTGGATTTTCCACATCATGACGGACGCATGGGCAAGCTGAGACTGCAGAGGGGCTGGAGGGCTGATGCTCTGAGTCACCGCAGTTTATGAAAAGGCATTATTTGCTGGCAGAAAACCCAGGGAAAGTTTATGAAGACGATCCAGGCCCCCGAAAGCCATTTACTTAATTTTTTTTCTCCAAGTGGGCCGCGCCTTCCCCAGCGCGATGGCCGAGCGCTTTTCACGCTGCCGCCTTTTCAGGGCAATTTCTCTTGGGCCGTAAATGGCGCCTTTGGTGAATGAGCGACGTGCCACAGGTGCCGCTTTCCCAGGCGATTGCAGATGCAGTGGCCCCCCCCCGCCCCATGACCCAATATCGGGACACATTCAAAGCAGGCACCCCGTTCCCCCTCCCCACCCTGCCGTCGGAGCTTGCCCAGACACGGGAAATGACAGGCGTGTCCCCACCTGCCGCCCGGACAGACGGACACGTCCTGACAGGCCTCTGGCAACAGGTGGAGCATCAATCACGCCCGGGACGACCCTAGCTACCATCGCCTCATCCTCGCTCTCACACTCCCCTCAGATTGCTGGGGCTTTGCACCCATTACCTTAATCCCTGTGCCACTCATAATCACACACACACACAGACAGACACTCATGTACGTGCTGCGTACATAAATATGTGCAACATATTTTCCAAGCACACAGTTCCAGTAAGAAGCGCTGTACGGCTTCAGAAAGAATTGCCAGCTTCGCGCTTTTTTTAAGGGCAGCCGTTTTGCCTCACAATGGAAACATGACACCCAGCTGGCCATTGTCCCCCCCCCCCCCCCCCCCCGGAAAATAACAGCTGAAGCTGCCTTAACCTGCAGGAGAAATCAGACCAGTGGACCGGAGAGAACGGGAGCGCAGGACCTGCGGGGAAGGTGGTGTCATGCTTTTGTGATGTTCTACCATATGTGATCATGGTTACAGGACGCATGGCAGCTGACTTGGGGGGTGGGGGGGGGGGTGCAGGATGCTACCAAGAAGTTGCTTGATGGTTCTATGATGGTCACGATTGTCTCACTTTACCCTGATCTACTCTGATGTGACTACAGGTCTCATTCCACAGACTTCATCCCCACAGAACAACTCCTTGCTCCCCAGTACAAACAGCCACCCCCATACACCCTCCCCCCCCCAGCCCACCTGACTTCATCCCTGGAACTGTTCAGTGTCCCTCACTCCCCCCCCCCCCCCCCCCATCTGTTTATCCGCTTAGTATGGGTGCCGCGCTACACGCTATTCCTGTGTCGGATCTAGATTCTCCCAGGCTGCCTTGTTCTCTGTCGTCTATTAATAACAGGCAGCTCAGGAGCGCTGGCCAAGCCGCCCTCGCTGCCTCTAGCCCTGTTCTCACTCCTGGCCCCGGAGCGTAAAGCTCAGAGCGCTTCGTCGTCGCCAACGTCGCAGGTAGTCGGCGGCCATTTTTAATCAGTGGGACGTTGGAGAGGGCCAGAGGAACCCAGATGGGAGCGAGACAGGCTGATCGATAGCTTAGCTTCCTGGGGACTCTGTCGGATCTGGGGGAAGGGTTGTCATGGTTACTAAACAACCTGTACTGTTGTCCCTGTACTCTGACCAGCAGGGGGCGATGTGATTCCCCCAAACAGGCTTCCCCCAATGCCAGCCCATTCTAATGCAGCAAATTTTGGCAGTGGGGTGTGGCTGCGTATCTGAGCGCACCGGTCACCTTGAGGTACTCGTTAGCGCAGCCTCGCTAAGGGGCGTCTCCCGCTCTGCTGGAGCAAAGCTCTCTGTGCTGGACGCTCTTTGAGAGTATCCATTACAGAGCATGTACTGTAACTCTATTTTTACCATAGTGAACAGAACGGCACCGAGGCGCAGTGCATCAGGAAATCCCACCCCCTGGGAACACATGGCGTTCTGAGGGCCGGGCCCGTCTCCTCTGAAGACACCAGTATTTAGATATCCATGTTTGACTTTCCAAGTGTCTTCAGAGATTGTTTTTCCTTGTTGGTATCGCTGATATGTCTGAACCGGCGATGTGGCATCCACAACACAAACCAAACCGGCTGCGTCTTTCCCAAAGGGAAACTCGAGCCGAGGGTTAAGGCAGTGAATGGGAAGTACAACCAAAGCAGAAACGTGCAGTTTATCATGGCGCAGGTTACTGGCTATAAGCTATTTACAATGTAATGCATAATTTATTGAAATGGTATATAGGGCGAGCGAGGATGAGAGAAACCTAGTAATTAATCAATAGGCTAAAAAAGCAAGAGCTCCATCTGAGTCAGCCTGAGTCATGAATTAAGCAGCTTCCCTGGCAAAAAAGCACTCTTTGTTCTTAATTGGTCAACAGCTAAATCCATGCCTGCATTGCAGCACATCCTATTGGTTTATGAGATGAAGGGGCGTGGCCAGAGCCAGTGTTGTCTGCTTTTGGTTTTCTCATCCAGCCTGTACTGGCTGGCTGACCAGAGAAGAGAGCCAGCAAGCTACTGTGCTAATAGTTTCAGTGAGCTCAATTAATCACCTATAAAAGGCTTTGTTCGGATTATGCTAAGCCCTATTAATATCCGCAGAACCCCTGAACAAACTCCCTGTGGCAATTTACTACCCCGGTGAGCAAAGAGAAAAACGGTAAAACGCAGTATTGTTGCTCTGCTGTTTGTTGGCAATACATCCGTATTGAGGAATGATGACCCACAGATACGGGGGCGTGCTGCCTGGAGGGGGGTTTCTTGAGCTTGGAGGGGCATGGCAGATATTAGCCACGCCCCCCTTCTCTCCAAGCATTGGGCCATGATTGTGAGGCCGTCGGCTGGATTTTTAGGGACCCCTGTATTATGGAAAGGGGAGCAGCCAGAAATAGGCCGTAGGAGTGGGTTGCCCGTTCCACGCTGACCCTGCCCCTGACCCCCCCCCCCCGTCTCGCAGATGAAGCTGCCCGTACTGCTACTGGGCCGCTCGGCGGACCTGCGGCCGGGGGAGTTCGTGGTGGCCATAGGCAGCCCCTTCTCCCTGCAGAACACCGTCACCACAGGCATCGTCAGCACCACCCAGCGCGGCGGCAAGGAGCTGGGTCTCCGCAACTCCGACATGGACTACATCCAGACGGACGCCATCATCAACGTGAGTGCCCCATCCTCCTTAGCGCACTCCCAGCCCTAAAATGGTACAAAATCCCCCCCTCCCCAGAGTTCAAACTCGGAGTTCAACTGTAGCTCAACAAGTAGATCATTCTTCCAAGGATGCAAAGGTTGTATGTAGGTTTGAAACCATAAACACACATAAATCATGATCCTCCTTCTACCGTACGTCACTTTTTTTAAACTCTCTTTTCCTCTTGCAGTACGGAAATTCTGGAGGTCCGTTGGTTAACCTGGTAAGAGTTTTAGTTGCTGTCATTTAAATACAAGTTAACTGGAGCTTTAATTACTTACATACCAGCAGAAAAGCCACAGGAAGCTGGTCATTAGTCAGCATTTTGCAGGAAAGCGCAGAAAGTCACAGACATTTATTGGGGGTAACATTAAACCAGCTCCTGTGGGCGGAATGCATTATTATTGCATTATTCATCGGTATCCACTTTCATATTAAATATCATTCTGCCATGGGGAGAGAGATGACTCAACTCAACTGCATGAAAATAAGATCTGTTATAAATGCCCCCTGGCATGGATGGTGCTGCAGTCAGCCAGAATGAAATGGACAAATTAAAGGAAATGGAGGCATGGCATATCAGTGGACTCAATGCTGCCCCCTACAGGACGGAGAAGTGATCGGAATCAACACCCTGAAAGTGACCGCGGGCATCTCCTTCGCCATCCCCTCCGACAAGATCCGTCAGTTTCTGGCAGAGTCACATGACAGGCAGGCCAAAGGTAACCCCCCCCCCCTTGGGCGAGACACGTTGAAACCCCGCGAGCGTTACCGCCGAGCGTGTCCGAGGCTGCCCAGGTGCTGACGCAGTGTCTCTCCCTGCTCAGGTAAAACGGCGCCCAAGAAAAAGTACATCGGCATCCGGATGATGACTCTGACTCCGACGTAGGTCCCAGCCCCGCCTAAAGCTGAGACTCCATCGAAGTCGATTCCATGACTCGCGTTTACCTTGCCATAATAATTCCACTTTCTGTCCCCCCCGCCTGCCTGAAGACTCGCTAAAGAGCTTAAGGAGCGACAGAAAGACTTCCCAGACGTCACCTCCGGGGCGTACGTCATCGAGGTCATCTCGAAAACACCGGCTGAAGTGTAAGTCAATGCAATCAGGGGGGCGTCGCATGTCCCACACACAGCATAGCTGAATGCTAAAGCTAAGTGTCGAGCCAGCTCACCTCGCTTCCTTTAGTGCAAGTCAACACTGGCTCCTTTTGAGCATGTGCGCTGGGGAAGTTTGTCCCTGTCGGCCAGTTCCGAGTTCTGTGGGTATTAACACACTATTATGCCCTTACAAAAAGCTTTCCAGGCGCGCACATTTCCATTTTCCAGCCACAAGAAATAGCCCCAGTACTGTCTGGGGGGGGGGGTGTGTGTTACCCCAGGACCACGTCCTGTTACTGGAGATGACTGTGGCTTTGCTGATGGCTGCATGAAGTGCCAAGGCTGCAGTTTCTATCGCTGCAGCAATAACAAAAAAAAAAAAAACTTAAAAAGAAAGCTGGCAACCGCAGCAGTGTGACCCCAACACCAGCACTTACTAACCTCTTCCGGGAAACATCTGCAGGACGTTTCTGAGGTCATCCAGGGCGTGTGTCGGGCCTTCAGCGTAGGTCAGAGCAGCGGGGTTGGGCTCTGCTTCCCTTCACGCTCAGTGCTGCGTTGCATCATTTCTTCCGGCACAGAGAACCACATCTAAGTCCCTCTGCTCTGTTCCCAGACGGCCACAGTGTCTGTACAGTTTTTGTTCCACCAAGAAAACGACTCACTTTGCACTGTCTAATGTGAGCCCTCAGTGATTCGCGGAGAGACAATAATCCAGTGAACTGCAGCTGAGAGAGTAGCCCGCTCTATCAAAGCAGGAGGTCGGTGTTAGTTGTCGGTGTGTGTTAAGACTTTCTGCCAGCAGGTGGCAGAGCAGTTAAGGACATCAACCAGTTTGCCAAACTTCAAAATAATGTCCAGCTGTGTAATTGGGTTAAAACTGTGTCTACTTCGTATGAAAGCTAATCTCCTAATGTAGGCAAACTGTGCCTCTTCCCCAATTCATTCCTTGTCCCAGAGCGGGCCTGAAGGAGAGTGATGTCATCATCAGCATCAATGGGCAGCGCATCACCTCTGCCAGTGACGTCAGCGGCGCCATCAAGCGGGACGACAGCCTGCGGCTGGTGGTGCGGCGTGGGAATGAGGACGTCATCGTCACTGTCGTCCCCGAAGAGATCGACCCTTGACCAGCGCCGGGCAGCCGCCGGTTTCCCAGCCCGTGGACCTCTCCGCGCCGGCACCGAGCCGCCGCTCTTAGAACCCGCAACCCGTAGTGTCGCTCTTAGCGGTCGGACGGAAAACTTTGTCCGCTCCAGGAGCTGTTCCGTGTGCGAAGATTTGCAGCCGCGTTTTAGTCTCACTTCGCTAACCGTGCGTTTTACCTTACTTATGTACGCTTCGAAAGACATTACCACTGTCCGTGTACCTGCACTCGGTTGACCAGCGTCTTTACGGAAGAGCATCGGGGCCACCTAAAAGGGAACAAATTATAAAACTTTTGAGATTCATGTCAAAAATTCTGTGACTGAGGTCAAATTTTGAGAATAAAGTAGAAAAATGAGATTAAACCTGAATTTTATGGATAGCTCGTCCTATTAGAAATGAGTCTTTATTTCGTGCGGAATGTGCCAGGAAGGCTGAATTTGCGGCACCTGTATGGTGTCATCATGTAAGACGATTCACCCTCTACGGATATCTCACAGTCGCTCTCAGCCGACTTTCTTTTCTCTCGAGAGTTTGGAATTATTTCGACATGAGTCAAACTTGATCTCAAAATTTTGGATTTCAGACTCAAATTATTAAATAATTTGTGCTATTAGCTGGCTCTACTCTTCCGTATGTCTTAATCCTTTGTGTTTCTACGTCAGTTTTTATATATTGTAACTAATCACTCAGAGAAGCCCGGCGCGGGACATTCGACAGAAGAGTTGGAATTGCAGGATACTGTAGATTTTTTTGTTATTTTTTTTATTTGATTTTGTGTTGTTTCGTTTTCTTTTTGATGACACCTAGGAGAAAAGGGAATAAACGTTTTACCATAGTCTTTTCCCGAAACTATCTGAATATCTTGAATAATGTGGACTAAACGTTGTTTTGCAAACATAAAAGCACACGCGCTCGCATGCTTCTGTTTTCAGTGTCAGACGTAAACTACACTTTAATCGGCGCCTGTAGCCAGTTTACTGCTCGTTCTGGATCTTGCTGAGCTGGACAGGCTGTCCTCAGCATAGCTGAATCTTGGCTTTCTGGGCGAAAAATGCTTCCAGGTCCCCTGAACCGAGACAGACTGGGGTCCAGCACAAACAGCGGCTCGCAGAGACGCGCGTAAATCACAGGCGCGGTGTGTCATTCTTTGGCACCCGGTCCGCACGTCAGGGTCACTGGCCCGCTGCATCAGCCTCATTGTCAAAATGAGCGCATGAGGACACTGATTTTTCATCAGAGATGAAAGCTGACTGGGAGTGCACCCTGGAACTTGGAGCGATATAACCAGCGTTTATTTGGGCAAGTTCTGCTGTTCACTTGGGACTTGAAAATCAGCTCTGCTCTATTCTTTTCACAAAGGCCTATGTTTCGACACAATCCAGCAAACATGTATTCTTGCATTTGAGTTAGTTTATTGTTGCTTTATCTTTCTGTTAAGGTAATCAAGTTTTAAACGGTGTAGGTCTGTGTACTCACAATGACGAATTTGGTCTATAGACAATATTAACTGCGCTGTCAAAAAAAAAATCCTGGATTATGCTTCCCTCTAGTGGTGTTTTCCTGTCAGTGCAATACCACAGGCCATGTAACAATCTGGGCATTATTAAACAACAACAAACTGGTGTGTACCATAAATCTCTGTAAAGTAAGTCAAGTTGCTGCACGGTCTTAGTGCAAATAAACCATTGTACAACGTGTACAGGGTTAACGTGTTTAGCCGTACCGGCTTCCAATGCAACGTTTTAACGAGCGGTGCAGTTTTTCTTTACCGAGCGGAACACTCTGGATATTGAATTATTGAAGTCAGAGGATGGATCATGTTATGGGCCATTAAATTTCCAGGCAAGGGGTTCCGATCGGGCTGATGTGACCTGGTGTACCCGCGCGTGGGGTCGCCCTGAGAACGGCAGTGATCAATTCAAGTAAATCCTGACATCCAACTTCCCTAAAACTTTTTCAAAATCCGCGGCGGTGTCTCGAATTAGTTTAAATAAAATCGTAAATACTTGAAAGAGCCTCCTGCCTCCCTGAATTGCATTTAAGGGCTTTGCAGGACACACGTTGCACACGCTCAACATATTTTAAGTAGTAAGGTTTAAAAATTGTGGTTACGTCCATCACCCGTAACCCTCCACTAATCCCCATCTGTCGTAGGCTAAAACCCTTAAGTTAAGAGTCCGTCGCGATTCACTCTCATCGTCAGTTATACCCGAATCACTTCTTTTAGTGGGATTTTGTAGGGACAGACTAGCGTGTATTTAAGGCCTGGAAAATTCCCCAGTACGTGAGCGACAAAGGGATTAGGTTCGAAACCCATTCAGCCTTATAGGGTCCCCGTTGAGACACTTTTTTTTATCCGTTAGGATAAAACAAGCGCTGCTTTACTCTGAGGACCGTTTAATTTTAATAAGTTAACGAAACGCCCGCAACTTGCATAAGACAAACGGGTATATAAATGGACGGGTTTTGCATCTTAAGTAATATAATCAACCGACCAGAAACCGGCATGGTTTTTAGCCCTGGACGTAAGTCAGTTAAATGTTGATATAATACACAGCACATTTAGGAAGAGGATTTCAAGCTTCGTCATGTTAAGATGATTTTTTTTTTTGTAAAAAAAAAAGTGGGTCAGTTTCTGAACTTTCCAGAACACTCTCCCGGTGCCTTTTTGCTCCTTATTCGTTTTTTCCCCTGAAACTTTTTTTTTGGACGTGTGATGGATCTGGACCGTTGCGCATTTGCTCCGAGAGGCTTTGTAATAACCTGGCGGAGTCCGTTCCAGCCGGATTTCTCGTAACCAGCGCCGGGCGGAGCATCTTTCCTCAGCTCGGGGGCTCGCAAAAACGTCTCGCTGGCGCTCAGCTCGGGAAAAGTCCCGGGACGTGGTGACAGAATAGAGGCTGGGACACTGCAAGTCACTGACCAGCGCCAGGTGAGTCAGTTGGTCAGATATGGATGGAACTGAGATGCAGGACAGGGTGAACAACTGAGATCATACAGATTAAAAACCATTAACCTTCACGATCAAGGTTGGTGACGGAACACGTAAACCTGGGCCACCCATCCATCATGCCTGCAGGTTTCTTGCCCCTTGAGACCCACAATCCCAACAGGAAACCAGTGGGACTTGGGCCGCTGACTGGATGCACGATGGATGAGGTGAGGCAGCAGGCAAACTCATTTGCTGAGGGAGTGGAGAACCGGGCGGAGCAGCCTGAGAACCTAAAAGGGGTACGACCACAAAATGCAAGACACACATAAAAACATCTCCCAAAGACAGGACACCAACCCCACATGAAACTACATTCTCAGGAAAAAAAAAAAGTCTTAAGCCCTGGTGGTTTTGTACTCCAAGGTACAAACAACTTGAATGTGCTCGCAATGGTACAAAAATGTTCCTCAGAGTCCATTTCTATACCTTAGAGCTAAGGGACCTGCTGAGGTAATGGGCCTCCCTGGGGTGTCCCAGTCACGCTCGGCCGAGCTTCCGAACCATCATGTGGTCGAACAATTACTCTGCATCTCATATCTAGATCTTATAATAATGAATTACCATATAAAATAAGCGTTTTTTCAGTACATCATTAATTTCCATAAACCATTTATTCATTCAGATCACCACATGGTAACACAGCTATACAAAATCTTATGGATTATTACATCCTCGTGTTTTTCATGTTCACATTACGCATGGATGCGGCAGCACTGTTGTCTCACACCTCTGGGACCTGGGTTCGAGTCCCAGCCTAGGTTCCACACATGTGGAGTTTGCATATTCTCCCCTTGTTGTCGTGAGATTCCTGCCCCCCCCCCCCCCCAAATCGAAAAACATGCTGAGGTTAACTGAATGACCAAATTGCTAATAGGTGCAAATGGTGTGTGAATGTGCCCTGTCATGGATTGGCCCCCCATCCTGGGATGTTCCCTGCCTTACGCTTGTAGCCTCCGGAACAGGCTCTGGCCCCCCCGCAATCCTTAATGGGATGGGCAGTTACAGAAAATGGATGGATGAACATCATGCATGGACAATGCATTAAATCTAGTTCCTTTTTTCACTTTCTTTTCAATCTATTTTCCAGTGCTACGGATTTCCGCTAAAAATCTTTTTCCATGACTATAAAATGAACGTTAAAACGTTAACTTCGACAGCCCTGCGTACATTTTTTTTTTTACTAGCCAGCAGGCTAGCGTTCAGTTGTTTTTGTACTCACCTGTCGTCTACATTTCTCGACAAGCTTAATTTCCAACCCTGTTAATAGTTAAGCTACATGCTAACATGTGTTCCTTGTCACTTAGCATAAAACACAGAATAGGGGAACGTGTCGTTGTTACGCGACTCTTCCGTACTCGCGCTCTCCCGTCCCGAAATTCCCGCTGACTACGGCTTGCGGGGCCTTTTTGTGTTCTGCCACTGCTACAGTGCAAACAGGACAAGAGAGGCGGCCAGTGGACATTCAGCTGTTTAATGATTCATGTTTATCCGCGTACGTTCCGACACTGACTCAAATGTGCCACGTTTTTAACGTCACAGGATGTCGGCAGTTAGGACACGTTCGGAAAGGACAGCATCAGAGTGTAAGGTGAGATGGTCTAAAGAAACCACACGCCTTTATTAGGCCTGTCTGCGAATCACCGGTGGTCTGCAAGACACTGTACAGACACCGCTGCGTATAAAAACCAGGAGTCTTCAACCACTGCAGTAGTGTATAATCTCACCTGAAGTTTGATGAAAGAAATGGAAAAACCATTCAGGTTTTAACTCGTTTTGGGGGTGTCTGCCTCTGGAAGTAGTGCATTAATTCAATCCATACCATAAGCTGACAGAGGTCCTTGTAATACTGCAAGACAGTACGATGATCGATACGGATGAAGATAACCTTTGCGCCTGGCAGCCATTTAACCAGGTTTGTCAGTAGAAAAAAAAAAAAACATTTAACTTGCATAGTACATTACAGTATCATACACTAATGTTGCAGTGCTGCTGGTGACATAACCAACCACAAAGTTCCTTCTTAACTGTCCAATCACACACGACGACACAGAAGAAGCAGTTTCCAAGCAGCTGATTGGCTCTTCCAAGTGTCACTCACTCAGGTGTCGGGCTGGGGTCACGACTCGCCGTTTAGCAGGCCCGCGCTGCAGTGGCAGCCACCAGAGGTAATGTCCTCTGCGGCACGGGGCAGGAGTGCTGTGTGCAGACCGGCCAGCAGGGTGCGCTCCAGGCCCTGCTGCAGGGAGTCCAGCCGCTGGTCGATGTGCTGGGTGAGTCTTCTCTCCATGTCCTGCAGCTGCTTCTCCAAGGCCTGCTCCAGGCTCCTGCAGCATGAGTGCTCCTGTCTTTGAGGGGGACACAGAGACATTATCCTTCTAGTTTTACGGAAGTGTCAAAAGACAAAAAAAAAGCATTAAAGACAACAATGCTCACCCCAAAACACTCCACTCCTCGCACTACTACATGTTTCCCATGGTACCCTCATGGACTATTTTAATACTGTCATGGCAGCTAATGAACCGTGTCCGAGGTCAGTGTTTCCCAACCCAGTCCTTGGGGAACCGCAGACAGTCCACATTTTTGCTCCCTCCCAGCCCCCAGCTCATCAAGAATGCCTGTTACGGGCGTGACGGGAGCTGGGAGAAAACAAAAATGTGGACTGTCTGGGGCTCCCCGAGGACTGGGTTAGGAAACGCTAGGCGATAGTAATTCATAACAGGTTTCTACATACCGTGGGCCTGCTGATGGACAGCCCTCCTGGGCGTCGTCCTCAATGTGGAGTCCGCCCACCTTCCCGCAAACTGCCTGCAGGGCCGAGAGCAGGTCGGGGTTCTCCCCCGGGTGACCGTTCAACAGGGATGACACCGCCCTGGCCAGCTCGGGGCCCTCAATGTCTCCGTTGGGGAGCCCGAACCGTCCGCTGGATCGCGGCTGAGGTCTCAGCCCCAGGGCGACGTTCTGTGACACGCCCCCTTCAGCAGGCTCCGGGATGTCCATGTGTCTCACTGTACCTCCCCCGCCTCCAGGCTTGGGGGCGCCTTTGACCACAGAGGCCAGGGATCCCCCACCCATGAGCAGGGGCAGAAACCCACCCAGGGCATCCATCTTACTCTAGAGGAGTGATGCAGATAAAGTCCAAGTGAGTGAGAAGTACAGTATATAATGCAGTGTGAGTAAATGAGTATAGGAAAGTATAGGAAACAGTATATATATATATATATATATATATATATACACACACACACACACACACACACTTACACTTTGTAAGTAATATACAAGAAACTATATTAAATATACAAGAAAGTATACTAAATGTGAGTATGTAGTGATTAGTGCAGTAATTGTGACTGAGAACTATACTAAGTGCAGTAAATGTACGTAGAGTATGTTACATAGCCAGAGTTAACTCAACAGAGCAGGGTTAACTAACCCTGACTGGGTTATGCAGGCTACACTTTAGTGAAAGGGTGGTTCCTGTCTATGTTTTTGACAAAAGGGTAGGACTTACACCTGTTTTAAGGTGAAGGCCTGTTTGCTTAGGTCTGCTTAGAGCCGGTTAGGCGGGTAGCATAAATTACCATCCCAGTATACCCCATGTAAAAGGAAGATAAGATTCACAGTAGCAAAATGTGTAAGTAAGCCTCAAAAGATGGCACTGAGCCAGTATACCCGCTTCTTAGTACAGCCCTGTGATTGAGAAGTATAGTAAACAGTGCAATAAATATAGCAAAGTTCCTAAAGTAGCAAACAGAAAAATAACTTTTAACGTTACTTGCAAAATTCGATAAAAGGACAAAAACAGCACCAACAGAACACAGGTGAGTAAATATTTACTTAAACATTTAACAGAAACTGTGACGTCTTGCTGGCTAGAATGATCAGCATTTCCTGTTTTGACTGCTTTTACATCTAAAACAGGGAGAAAAGACTGAGGCAGCATTGGGCTGTGTTGCTCATTTCTGTCTCGGGGAAGTGGCTGCGTTTTACCTGCTGCTGGAACTGCACCAGATCCATCAGGCTCTGAGCCCCGGGGGAGAGGGCAGTGTCCATGGAGCCCACCATGGCCTGCACGCGACGCAGGTCGATACCCGGCCCCAGGGCCGGCGGGGAGCCTCCCTGCGTGTCGGCCGTCTTCAGGCCCAGCACGATCCGGCTGACCCCCACCCTTGTTCGCCCACCCAGAGACAGCAGCTGTAAAAACAAGGAGGGTTGTGGCAACAGCTGACGAGACCACAACACACCTACTCATTCTGGGAGTCATAGCGACTGTAAACAAAACAGCTGGCTGCGACCTTGGGGTGTACCACAGCGCTGATGTAGGTACGTACCAATTCAAAATTACACAGGACATCTTAATTAATCACTGCAAAAGATCTTAATGGATTATCCCCAATTGTGATTACCATACTCATATACAGTGTTGGAGACGTTACTCACAAAAGTAAGGCATTACAGACAGAGGTGGAAAGTTCAGGCCCAGAAAGTACAAATTCAGAACCTCAGGGGACATCCAGGTGCAAAGAAGGAGAAGCACACACATAGAGCCCAGTGCAGGTGCACAATGAAGAGCAAGATTTACAAACCCAGAGTAAACTCGCTCGGAGCAGGTTAGTAAGAAACGATTTATATCATGCAAAAGTCTGACGTAAGCCTGGAGAGACTTAGTGCCCCCCTCTGGTCAGAAGTGCACCTGCAATTCCTGGGTTTTGAGGCCAGAGAATCACCAGGGGCTTCTATATTATACAGACATTTACATAATACTGTACGACGACAGAAATGGATGTTAGAGGAAATCCTGAAAGTAGGCCTGTGTTTGCCCATTTTATTCTACGTTCTCACCTTCACTTCACAGGATGGCGACGGAGTCTCTAATATTAGGTGTTTCTTATAGAGGGGGTCTCTTTCTTCAGCACTGGAACACAGAGAGACCCCAAAATACTAAATAACAAACAGTTTGTAACTGGATCACTTTTTGCAGTGGTAAGACTATCTGCCACTAATGTAAGAACAAACAAAAAAATGCACGAGGGTCACATTTTAGTCATTTCACCACAAAACTACAGGAATCATACTTTGTCAACATTTCTGCACAGATCTGCTTTTACTCAGGGCTGCAAAATTCTGGGAATTTTCAGAGTTGGAATTAATTATGAATTAACAGGAATAAACTGGAAATTTGTAAAACTGCAGGTTAGCCTATAACAGGGAACTTAACAGGGAATGGGATTTCCATCTTGATGGAAAATACGGTAATACTGAAATCATTGTGTAAACAAGTGCTTGTGAGTAACTGTGTGTGTAAAATAAGTGATATTCTACATTGTATTACTCATATTTTGCTTTCTTTGCCACATCTGACAGCTCACGTAGAATTCCACGGAGTTCAATATTTCCCAAATTCCCCAGCTTACCTTCCTGTGGGACGATTTGGAAAGTTTCTGGAAATTTTCCAGAAATTGTCCGCCCCTTTGCAACCCTAGTTTTATTAGCCAGATATCAGAGCATTCTGGGTGAAATACCAGTGAACTGGCTAAACAGGGGGACCCTTGACCACAGAGACATTAATGAAGGTCGTACCTGCCGAGGTACAAACCGGGATCTGGTTCTCCACGGCACGTACCGCAGTACTCCCCCGTCCCAGAGTACACTTCCATAGTCCGCGCTTCGCTAACCACCAGCACACTGGTTATAATGTCTCTGCATTCCGGGGGGCATCGCAAACTGAGCAAACACGGCGTCGATCCCTCTTCCTGTACCAAGTAAACTGGACCTTTCCTGTACAAAGATATGCACACACGTCAGCGGATAAAACTTCATTGGTCTACGTTCACCTTAATATAAATAACAAAATAGCACATTTACATATTGTACTGCACTGCTGATAGGAACTCATGAGCCAAGACTTTCACTCACTGGTTCGCTCGTTCTCGTGATGTGACAATTAAAGTGATTTCATTTGATCTGACATAATCTTAGGCTTCCCCAAAAAAATGTGTACTTCATATAGAAGCAGCTCGATGAAGGATAAGTGATGTTAAACTCGTGGGGAAAATGAGGCTCTGAAATCCATAGCAGGCGAAATTATCCTACACCGTCAGTCACGGAATGGCTTAATCAGAACAGTGCTGGCAAAGCAAACAATAAAATTAGTAAGAAAATAACTAGCCGGGTATTAAGAATGCATGACAGCTCAAGTTATTGTGGGTACCGGATCTTTCCATATCTCACCAATGACAAGCAAACGTATTAATCCTCTACATTTAGTTCCAGAATGCAGCAAACAAAATGAGAGAGATAAGTGACTTACTCGACTGAGGTTTCGGTGTACAGCTGTGAGAGCTCCGCGGTGCCGCTCACACGGACCGGCTGCATAATATCGGAGAGCTGGGTCCCGGCAGATCCATAAGCCCAGGACGGCTGCCCGGAGACCAGGGCATCGCTTCGTGACATCTGGGATTCACTGGCCATTATTTATTCTAGATTTTCATATATGTCAAACTCAACGATAAGCGGCAGTTTCGTTCGCAAGTGACAGCGCTAAAAACCGTAAATAAATTATAATTAATGGAAAGATAAAACGGCCCAGTATCTGTTACCCATACACCAAATGCGGCTCCAGTTTTTACTGGGCTGCAAAATACTTATCTAACCGTGTAAGAGGATATATCATGATCAAACATTACTTCACCTATCCGTGATTTCTATTTAAAATCGCCTAATAAACAACCACTAATTCACATACAATAAAATTGACGCTGAAACTTGCGGACATGGCGAAAATATGACATCCGCTCTGAGGACCCATAGCAGTATGCCCTTAACTCGCCTGCACAAAAAAGACAATTCACACAAATATTAAAAGTGAGGAACTTCAAATTCCTAACTATTATCTGAATAAAAGATATGTCAATAAACACTGTATTTGGATTTGGCAATAAAAGTAGAGCCATTTACTGTAACAGTAGACTGTGCACGCGTTTCTAAACATCAGGCTCTTCGGCGACACCTATCAGAGGGAAAAATGACAGAATTGCGCTGTTTTCGTTTGTGTATAGGTTACAGCGAGTTCAAAGGGCGGTATATTTAAATGCTGTGTATTGTGATACTAAAAATTTTCCGACGAATGTTTTTATGACTGTAAAATCTCGACAGGAGGGCAATTTTTTTCTGTGGGCTGGCGATACCTAGCCATAGAATTGCATCAGTGTGTACAAATGACCAGAATAAAACCATCATGTTTTTGGCATACTATGACAAGACCCGTTGTTTAGAAAGTACTGTAATGCTTGGAGAAGTTGAAAGAAAAAGAGGAAGCGAACAATCAGCAACAAGATGGATGAACTCATTACAACGAGGCGCATGCCACTTGGAAACCTGGATTATCAGACAAAGAACTGGAAATTATGATTTCATTGCCAGGAGTCGACATGGACTTGACGTCACCTAAAAAATAATAATAATAAATGTGCACTGTATATGAATCCTGTGAAAATATTCAAAATGCAGGCCAATTTAACGGAGTTTGAATGTGACTGGTGCCAATTAATATGCATTCTTTTCCTCTTTAAATCTAATAGGCCTACCTAATAAGGCTGCCACAACCGTTAATCCCCAGTAGATCCTGACTGCTTGCCTTACAATTCCCCCTCCGTGTGCGCTGGATTCATTTCACCAGCAGGTGGCGATGACTTGACACCACGGTGGGTACTAAAATAGGAGACACCCTATGAACTAAATACTACTGAACACCTTTCAGGCTCCGTCCTTAATGACCTATGTTACAAAGGCCAATGTCTGATCCAAATAGGTCACATATGTCCTTTCCATTTAGCTTGCTGGAAGGGTGTTGGCTGGGCGTGGGCAGTATTATGGTAATACCGTATACCGCCCCTCTCCGCTCCGCCAATTTAATCAGGAAATACCAGAATAGATCGCCTTGCTTTTAAAAATACCGTCAACATATCATATGCTGCGTTATAATGTCTGGACGGTTCACACAAATTGATAAAGCACAAGTCAACAGAGTGGAGAGACGACGTCTGGAGTTGCTGCCGGGGGTTAGAAGCTTTTTAAAATGCGGTTTTATAAGAAATTTTATTAGTAACGCATAGAAAAACAATATGTTGACGTATATGTACTCTCAATCGTAAAAGCTGTGGTTAATACACGCGATATACGATGGTTAGTGATGACAGCCAATAGGGTGTGGTAGAATTGACACGTGACATACGTTAATTTTCTTTGCAGGTTACAGTCTGAACTGAGGTGTCACACTGCGTTTATTCTTCCATCCATTTTCCAAACCGCTTATCCTACTGGGTCGCGGGTTGTCCGGAGCCTATCCCGGAAGCAATGGGCACGAGGCAGGGAACAACCCAGGATGGGGGGCCAGCCCATCGCAGGGCACACTCACACACCATTCACACCTATGGGCAATTTAGCAACTCCAATTATTATTATAGCGTTATGTCTTACATTATTCGGATTTCCATTAGAATTTGCTAACATTCTATTTCAACGGTTTTAAAGAAAAAAACATAACGCCAACAAATAATTCGACTGAACAGTGATATAACTGACCGCTTTCCAGGGACTAAATCAGTAGCACGACTGCACGCATTAATATAACTTTTTAATATTGAGTTCGCGGTGTTACTTGCGTAACCATTTATTTACTTGCACACGCCATTATTATCCATTAATTTGAGTTTTTGCTTTAGAACGATTTGTAAACATGA
The DNA here is from genome assembly GCF_023856365.1 of Brienomyrus brachyistius. Classification (NCBI taxonomy): domain Eukaryota; kingdom Metazoa; phylum Chordata; class Actinopteri; order Osteoglossiformes; family Mormyridae; genus Brienomyrus; species Brienomyrus brachyistius. The sequence goes on from NC_064552.1 coordinate 12,709,152, forward strand.
AAATCGCGATTACATCCACGCATATATTTCATTTAGCAGCATGACAAATGCGGTCTTGTTTATGCGCATTCATTAGCCAATCACATGACTTTAACGCAGGTGAGGGCGGAGTCTGACATGGTCTGGTCTGGCTGCCTCATACGCAGGAAGCATATTTTTGCTTATCATATCAGAAAGGTTTCAGTCACGTGTGTGTGTGTGTGTGTGTATGTGTACATAGTTGATTGTTGTTGCCAAGTTCTGACCTATGTGTGCCGCTATTCACACTAATTAAAGTTTACCTGTTCTCTTAGTTCTTACAAGTACTTAGGTTCTTACAATACATTTATTGCTTCAAATGCATCTGAAATAGCGATTACTCTGAAAATGTATGTAAGCCTGAGGTAGTATGAGACAAGCAGTTTTTGAACTGTTCAAGTGGCGATTCCCATTTAGTCACGACGCTTACTAATAGAAAAAAACTCAAATAAGCAGTTACATTTTTGATAAATTTAGTGACTCTAATTTAGTGACTCATGAACATCTCTGGGTGCAGGAAAAGATGTTATTTTCGATGCCCAGTTTCGTCATAATGAGTTATGGGATTCGGATTGAATAATGAAAATAATCTCATTATAACGCAATAAGAAATAATCTTGTTAAAACAAAAAAGGTATGCGTTATAAGGTGATATTAACTGATATGGTGAAAATGAGAATCTAAATGATTTAGGTATTGCGCCAAATGTTTCTCCGTGTAACGTGATCGCTGTTATGATGTTGTAAGGTGAAAGATAACAGCAAAATAGCACAGCCACGCTGATAATGACTAGTCTACATGATTTGATCAAGTTATACTTTATGCCGAGTATGAGACTGCGGGCAAGCAATCCATCTATCCACACATAGTTTGCCTGCGCACAAATACTATGAGTTTTACGGTAGTAGATTTCCTGGCTCAAAACTTTTTGTAAATAAGGCACAATATGCCTCCCATTCCAACTTGCTAATGTTGTTTGTCCGACAAGTGGCCACACAAGGTTTCATCCAAGTTTACGGTGGAATTTAGGGGTGAGGCTGAGGAACAGCCTCTTCCCAATGGCATGCCCTCTTCCCATAATGCACCATGGTTCCATCTCTTCCCCAGGTAAATGACACACACGCACCCAGATGTCCGAAAATGTGACTCATCAGACCAGGCCACCTTCTTCCATTGCTCCATGGTCTAGTTCTGACGCTCACATGCCAATGGTTGGCACATTTGGCGGTGGACAGGGGTCAGCACGGGCACTCTGACCAGTCTACGACAACGCAATGCATCCTGCATCCTGACAACTTCCTATCACAGCCAGATGGACTCGCCTTCCTTCCCCACATGCATTAATGAACCTTTGGGCGCCCATGACCCCATCATTAGTTCTCTGGTTGTCCTTCCTTGGACCCCTCTTGGAAGGTACTTACCACTGTATACTGGGAACACTCCACAAGACCTGCTGTTTTGGAGATGCTCTGACTCGGTCTAACTATCACAATTTGGCCCTTGTCAAAGTCGCTTAGACTTATACAGCTGCCCATTCTTCCTGCTTCCAACACATCAACTTCAAAAACTTTTAGACGGGGTTGGGGGTGTCGCTGAAGGGGGTGGCTTCTTCTCGTTATGATTAGATACATGATGATATTGCGTAATAGTGAGATAAACAACTCATAATAACGGATGGTTTCCTCTTTAATAGCGAGACACTACGTAATTTTTTTTGTTATAGTGGTAACAATACGCTTCCTTAATCACTTTCACTGGAGCAACAAAATAGGTAGGGTGAGTATTGTTAAAATGGGACACTTTTTGAAAATTTTCTTTCTGGAAAAATCCTAGCTTGACACCATTCTAAATACATTAATGCCCCTTGAACACTTATAGAAGAGAACATTAAATATTACTAAACACATATATTAACTGCAGTTCTCACCCTGTAACTCTTTTCTTACGACCGAAACAAACTGGAATCTAGTCAAGTTTAAAATATAGACTAGATCAACCGGTTTTTTACTAGTAGACACCCAGATCCCTTCGACAGTCACTCACCCCACCTCCGGAATTACCTTTGAAAGGTTCCTGATTGCATACACACTTTCTTTGCCACGGAAGTTAGCGCGCAAGCTCGCTATTGGAAATACATTAGCGATGGCAATAATGCAGGGGAAGAGTATCGTCGTTCTTGTGCAAGTTTTTTCTTTTTTAAGGGCAATTACAAGCCACGGTAAGGCCAGACTAATACTTAAAAAACATATGCGGATTCAAACTCAAAGTAGGAGTATTTTATCATGACGGCTAACCTGTAGAATACTCACCTAGTAGAGTGGTGCAGGTGTTGTTAGTCACTCAACACAAAATGAAAATTGAGTTATGTGATTAATAAGTTGCTTCAGGATATCTATCTATCTATCTATCTATCTATCTATCTATCTATCTATCTATCTATATATATATATATATATATATATATATATATATATATATATATATATATATATATATATATATATATATCTATCTATCTAGCTTTACAAATGCTGATTGCTAATCTCGAAGAATGGTTGTTCATTTTTGTAATGCATGTTTTTGTGATGTTTAACATCTTTTCTTTCATACTTTGAAAAAAAAGCTTATACATCATACGCTACCAGATGGGTCTGACTGGTTACGAGAACGCTTCTTTTTTAATAATGTATGCGGTTGTTTGAATTGTATCATAAATCCAAGTTCAAATTTTCTTATTTGGATATACGTTTTGAGCGTATCTTTGTTCGTGGTCACGGGTAATCGGTTATGTTTAAACAGGAATCGGTGCTTTGAGTAGCCTGTCTTTGCAGGGCTCGCCGATGAGCTGAAACTGCAGCTTTCGAGCCGCAAAGTTGTGTATCCGCAGATAGTCCATCACAAATGGAAAAGACAAGCCGAACCTGTTCAGGAGTTGGAGCCGGTAAGCGGAACATTTGTGGCTTATTTGTAGATCAGGGTGTGACCGACAGTACAAAGGCTAAAAAATTACTTTTATCGCAGGAAGTGGAAAACGATGAAGTTACATATTCTCTAATCATTGAAGGAAAGCATCACTTAATTCACCTGGAAAAAAACAAGTACGCTTTGAAAATCCATTATGCATTTCCATTATCCGGCCTGTGTGCTATATAATGTTTATCTCCAGATCATTTTTCACAGGTGCAACAAACGATATGTATAATGAGTCCACCATACTGACACACTTCTCTCATTTTTTTATGTTATTATTTTTTGCTGGACAGACACTTCTTGGCGAAAGATTTTGTTCTCTTCTCCTATGATGACAGTGGAAAGCTGGTGGCTTCATATCCAGCAGTTAACGTAAGTTATGAATTGAGTTCTGAATGTGAGGTAGCCTGGAAAGAACCGACATCAGCCTGACACAAGTGTGTATAAATACACTCCAGCCGCTGATCATTAGGATTATTTACCGTCTAGATATTTCAATTAAAATTCGCATAATGAGGAGACGGAAGGGGCGAAATACTTGACATTAAATCAGCTCAGTGACTCGACATGCCAGTTTGTCGCCTGATCCATGTTTGTTCGACGTCTGGATTGTTCAGTCTGCAGGTCGTATACTTAATGAAGTGTCCCAAGAATTAATTTTATGAGTTTGACGTCGAGAGCCATATTATATTGCATCACTCTTTTATTTGCTATAACGACTATGTGTGATTTGTTATATACGCCTATATGTTATTTTTATTATGAAGCGTATCAACTTACTGACCGAGAAGATTAGAAAATATTAACGTATCAGCCGCTTTTGATGAGGGGCAGATTTCTATTAAAGGCAGGTATCCTCTAGTAAAACGTGTCTGTGTGAAAATGTACTGATTGAGAAATATGTAGGCCATACCATGTCCGTGGCGCAATTTGAACAAATATTCCGTCAGTAACCGTCGTAGTGTTAGAAAAAAACCCTCGTTAGCGCTGTTAATCTATCCTCTCTTGGCTACTGCGGGAAAAGTAAGTGGGAGCTGGAAGAAAACGGAACAGAATAATGTAGTAGTTCACTCTTAGGGCGCTTTTCCACCGCACCAAGTGCGGTTCCATCGATTCCGGTCAATTACAAGTACTGAAAGTTCCAAAGCGAAAGTGCCAAACCGGATCTGGTACATCTTCGGTACTTCAGTACTTTGGGCTGGGACTTGAAACGCTTTACTTAATGTACTAATTAATAACAAACAAAGTGTTAGTTACGTACTGATTGCCCGTTCGTTTATCATTAGTCATTACAGTTCATGTAGTCACGATTTGTACTTGAGTAGTAACTGAGTTACTGAGCTATTTATGCTCCGCCAAATAATGTGTTACCTAGAAGCCAGCCTTCCTCGTTGTCCTGTCAGAAACCCATTCTGTATCATGCAGAAGGACCTTTGCGATATGTTCATGGCCATCAGGTGTTTCGTGTGTTTCTCTGCCATTGTAGAGACATTGTCATTATCACGGACGGCTGGAAGGACATGATGACTCTGTGGTGGCACTTAGCACCTGCTCAGGTCTCAGGTATGTTCAGTCATCCATGTATCGTCCATAAATATTTGTCTAAGTGAGCCATGGAGCTGACCCTAGGATTCACATGGCGCTGAGTAGGGGACACCGCAAGGGCACAGTCACACACTAAGGGCATGCAGTTCAGGGACACTAGTGTCACCATCTCTGGTCAGCTGGCTAGCGTGAGATTTTCACATATGTAACAGTTGTATATTACTTTGTAAGTAGTGTATAGGGTTTGCAAACTACCGCAAGGCTAATAATTCAGCTAATTTTAGGTTTATAATGGAATTATATAGATATGCCATAAGATTTTTTGTGTGAGAGTCAGAGGGCATTTTTCCACCACACCAGGTACAATTCAAGAAAGTTCCAAAAGTACGGTACTTCAAGGTGTTGGTTTTCCACTGCAGCGTATAAAGTGGTAGCAGCGCTGTATGAAATCACAGCGCGGGGGTGGGGGTGTATTTTGTACTAAATTGAAAAAAATGGCTGTAGTATATTATAGAGCTTGGCGAAGTGCAATATTAATACCAACATTACATGTTATGCACATGCAATTCCTACATCGCTAGTCAACTATATTAAAATAAGGCTTTTTATTACTTTCAGTTCTCTACTAATTTTATAGCTGTAGGGGTTAAAGTTTCGCTAAAATATTTTTACTCCGTTACTCTGTCATAGGAAAAAACTTAGCAAGCTTCGCTATTTTAATTGTTATTCCTATTATAGATTTTTATATGTTTAAAAATCAGTTTAAAGTTTTACCTCCGCTGCTTTTGCATGAGCGCAATAATCATTTTCCTCCTTGCTGTTTAAATCACTCCTAGACTAGTAGCAAAGGACGAGGAGACTTGTTTACAGGTGTTGTGCCGAATTCTGCACCCCTGCTGTGAAAGCACTCAATGAGCACCAAAAACCCCAAATACACACAGCGGAACTGTAAATCATACGCCGAACTGTAAGGTGCACAAATGATGGGAGATTTATATGAGTTAAGAACACGGTAGGATCGGACAGGGTACACACAAGACACGTTTCAAGTCCCACCCCAGAGTGCCAAAGAACTACCCCAGCTGGTTTGGCAGTATCAGTATTGGAACTTTTCATAATGGTACTCGACTGGAAAAGTCAATAAGTACCTAAAGTACAGTACTTGGCGCGGTGGAAAAGTGCCCAGAAATTGTGTCACGTGTGAGAGTTGGCAGCCCTGTAATCACGATATTCAAATGTGTGAGGAAATCAGACTTTGCTAAAGGAAACCCACAAAACACAGGCAGATCATGCAAACTCCACACACAGATAGTGGGAGCGAGACCACAGCGCTACTGTTGAGCCACCACCCTGCTCTGTTGGTTTAACCTAGGAGAGGAAGCATGAAAAAAAAATTGTGTTTGTTTACCTTTCAGTGGCGTTATTTTCTTTGGAAAAGAGGGTTACGGAATTGAACCGGCTGCCACTCATTCCACAACCAATGAACACTACCTCTTTCCACTGGAACCCAATCAGAATGAGGGGGTCTTCTGTGGAGTGACCAATGAAATGGATACCTCCGATGGATACGCCCACCCTGAGACTACCTTGTCTATGGCCAGATTATTCCGGGTATAATGCAATACCTTCTTTTTTTGGCAGGCAATAAAAGTTGTGACGAAAGGATTATGGATATAGCAAACCTGAAAGTGCCGTCTGTTAACTCATAGTTGGGTCATTCTTCCTCCCACACTTGTTTTCCGTTCCCTGGTCAGAAAAAACGTAATTTGCCACAAACCCGATATGTTGAGCTGGTGCTGGTCGTCGACAAGAACAGGGTGAGACCTCTTTTTATTTTGTCAGTTGGTTATTAGCTACCTGTATGTGGGTGTTAAATGGATGGCTCATTTTCACGCTCTGTCCTCAGTATGACATCGAAAAGGGCAACGATACTGCTGTGACAGAGGAGATGGTATCACTGGCCAACCTGCTGGACGGGGTGAGACCTCTTTCTTTAATGAATTCCACAAAGCAACAGGCCACCTTCTGCCCCCTTATACACCTACACAAACATGTGTCATATGCAAGTTAAACCAGTTATTTCATGAATGATATTATATATTTCATAATTTGGGGTGTCACTAGAGACCTTGGGCCCCATGAAAGCATATCGTATTAGACTCATAATCCAGACTGATCCAATTATGTTAAAAATTTTGGTACAAGCCCTTGACATCCTAACTTGTCTCCCTTTTATAGTGTCTCTGGTACTATTAATAACATCCATCTATCTTCCAAGGGCTTGTCCAGTAGAGGGTTGTAGTTATAGATAATATTTGACCATAATTTTTGAGTAAGTGTAGCAGATCATTACACTCAGCTGTCTGCTCCATGAAATCCTTCTGTCCCCAGTACTACCAGCAGCTGAATATCCGTGTGGTTCTGGTGGGAATGGAGATCCTGAAGGCGGGTAACCCGTTCAGCGTAAACGGCACTGCGGGGGAAACTTTGGGCAACTTCGTCAAGTGGAGGCAGACTGTGCTGCTGCCTCGCATTCAGCATGACGCGGCACAGCTTGTGCTGTAAGTTTCGGGGGGGGGGGGGGGGGTCGCTTTTTAGATGGTTAAAGAGGTCCATAGACCCCCAGTTTAACTATCAAAGATGGGCAGGAAAAAACAGGTACGCTTACCTCAAACAACAACGTTTGTCCCGTACATTGTTACAAAACCTGAGTAGAAAAAAACGAAAAGATAATTTTCTCGTGTGAAAATCTTCCAAAATTTACACGTAAAATGTATTACGGGTCCCAAGAGGGCGTGTAAACAGGTGAGTAAATCAAGGTTAACAGTAAACAGGTGAGTAAAACAAGGTTAGCAGTAAACAGGTGAGTAAATCAAGGTTAGCAGTAAACAGGTGAGTAAATCAAGGTTAACAGTAAACAGGTGAGTAAAACAAGGTTAACAGTTTGCTGCTTCTCTGTTCTCTGCCCCTTACGCAACCCGGAAGCAACTGCTCCACCTGTGTCATACGCTTCAGTTCCGGCTAAATTATTTTACAGCAATAATAGCTGATTTAAGAATGAACAATAGATTGTTTCAACCCTGTTTTTGTCATTATTATTATTTTTTTTTCTTTCCTCTGCGCGCCACAAATGTACATTTTGTTTAAATCTCTGTACCTAAAGCGCCTGTTGACAGGTGTTTGCTATGCACTACTGGAACCCAAGTTGGCTTAATGGATAATGATTAAGGTGGACCTATAGGTTGTGGGTTTAGATCCAAAAAAGGGGTGTGTTGACTTGTGAAGGAGCCTTCATGAGCTTCACCACAAGCAGCTAGACATTTCTCCGTAGTTCCCACAAGCATGTCAGCATTAACTGAGCAACTTTCCCACCGTAAACTTCCCTTACGTTATTACTCATAACAGTTTGATTCAATACGTGGTGCCTGTCTGTTTTACATATTTTAATTATTTAATATGTTTTTTTAGCATCATGTAATGTGTACAGGCACATAATGTGTTCAGATTATTTTATAAAGTTGCCCCCCCCTACAGTTTGAATAACCCTGACATAAACCATCATCAGGCATCATTGCAGTGAAGGTGACCAGCCTGACCTTGTTTTACAGCTTATTAACCTGTTTCACTGTGTTTTACCATGTTTTAGGGGCTTGCCTCCATACTCTGGAGGGATCCTTGGAATGGCCTTCGTGGGCACTGTGTGCTCCGCCTCAAGTGCCGGGGGAATTAGTGTGGTAAGGCCAGGCTTACGGACTGTGACTTACTGGCGGTATTTGCCAGGAGTCGTTCTCAGTTCTGTCACAAAATCTTCCCATTTCCCGTCCTGCCAGAAGTCGAAATGCCCCCGGCCACACGCGGCTGATCTCACAAAATTCCTATAACATAAGCGCCAGGGTAACGGATTGTCAGCTGACCTGCTTGCCCCTCCCCTCCCCTGCAGTTCACGGACAACCATTTGGGTTACTACTCCACGATAGTCGCCCATGAACTGGGCCACAACCTGGGGTTCAGCCACGACAATGGCCACTGCACCTGCAACGGGTCTGACTGCATCATGTATGCATGGGCCAGGTATGTGTGCTTTCCACACCCGCGCATCACACTGTGGCGTGAACTTCCCCCTTCTGTGTATAAATGAGGTTTTAGTAGTTCCTGCTTTTCAGTTTCTTTGTTGGTATTTCTGACACCTTGGTCACTGGCGCCCTCTAGTGGGTCGACCTTGTTCAGCACGTGCAGCAGCAATGACTTCGAGACACTGATCCTACGGGGAGGGGGCGTCTGCCTCAAGAACATGCCACCCCCCGCCAACGTCATCACCTACGCCGTATGCGGAAATGGTATATTGGAGGCCGGGGAGCAGTGCGACTGCGGCAAGCCTCAGGTGAGCTCCAGAGTCACGAGGCTGAGCTGAGGTCCGCCCGGCCTCGAATCCACGCTCTGATGCCGACCTGCTGCCCATGTTTGTTATAGGTGTGTCAGAATGTCTGCTGCAATCCCGCTACCTGCCAGTTCACCAAGGGCTCCACCTGCGCGCAGGGCAGCTGCTGTCAGAACTGTCAGGTAGGTGGCGCCCTGTCGCCCCATCCTCCTCCTTCAGAAATTGGCCGTGGCAATCCTTTTGGGGTCGACTCGGCGTGAGGGAATTCCACATATCGCAAGGTTCTTCATCAGAAGTTCATCAGGTAGAAAACAAGAAATTAAGTTCCTCTTTTAGCTTCTGTTTAATAATCTACACTTAGAGGGTGTGTGTTCCATCTTTAATCTTGGCCCTTTTGCAAGCTTGGTGTACATCTGTAACTAATCCAGTACAAGGTTGAAGTGAACTAGCAGCCTATCCCAGGAAGCACAGGGCACAAGGCAGGGGTAGACCCTGGATGAGATGCCAGTCCGTTGCAGAATACACACTCACTATGGACATATCAGTAAGATACGCCAGTTACCCTGACTGTCTTTCGATTGTGGGTGGGAACTGGAGTATCCAAACGAAACCACAACTGAACCTTTTCCATAGTATGTTCATCAGGAGATACCTGCGTAAGTCTTGTTGAGCCACACCTGGTTCCCCAGAGACCACTTGGCATCAGCGTAGGACTGGGCTGAGGGCCATGTGTCTGTGCTGCAGGTCATGGTGGCAGGGACACCCTGCAGGCCGTCGGTGGACACATGCGACCTGTCAGAGTTCTGCACCGGCCAGTCGGGCTCCTGCCCCAGCGATTATTACATCATGGACGGGACGGCGTGTAGCAACAACACTGCCTACTGCTATGATGGGCGCTGCCAGACTTACAACTTCCAGTGCCAGCAGCTGTTCGGGCAAAGTAGGTACAGGGCAATTCCGACCCCACCTTCCCTTCCACCCCCCCCCCCCAATGGTGGACAGCCACTTGACACCACCGCCTTTGGGGGCCTCGTCTGTCCGAATGCTTAATTTCTCCACCACCGGTTTCTTCACAGATGCAATGATGGCCCCCAACATCTGCTTCAGTGTGATCAACGCTAGGGGGGATCCATTCGGCAACTGTGGATACAAGGGAAGCAGCCTGGTCGGTTGTACGGTTGCGTAAGTATCTCCCGTGCCTCTCTGGGCCTGGAAGTGCTCTCCCTCCTGCTAATGGCTTAATTCGGCATAGAGAGCATGCAGGACCTGCCCCAGACTGCGGTGACGGTTTAAGAGCCGCACGGATGCTCTCCCCTGGGGATCGCAGTTGTCTTTCCTGAGTCGTTAGCAAGGAGTGAGCGTCAAGAGAGACAAACAAATGAGGGTTTTGTAGCTGCTTTGCATTTAATTTGGCTGTAAAACGATGATAGAATGACGGGGAACATGTTTTGAAGTAGAAGAATGCTCGGACATAAGGACTACACGTCCCGAACGGTTATAAACCGCAATGTGCGGAAGGTGCAGGGGGTGGCTGGGAGTGTCTGAACACTTGCCTGTTAGTATTGGTCTTTATTACCACACGACCAAGACTGGTGGCACAGCTTGCTACAGCTGGGGACTCTGTGACAGTAGCAATTAGCTTATTTACAACTTGGGCATAAACAGAGAATAAATGCAAGACACAAGATACACAACAGACGCAAGAAAGCAGGTGATAAATACAGTGGTTTGTGCAAATTTACGTAGTGCAATGCAGAAGGTTGACTGGAGAACAATACAGGCAATACACACCCATATGTATAGTGCATATTTATGGCTGTCATGGCTACTTTCTCAGAAGCTGATGGGGTTAGACAGTTCTGGTGGTTTCCCTCTACACTGGTGACCCACCCGTGTGTTCTGCCCTGCAGCCAGTCTCTGTGCGGGAAGGTCCAGTGCACCAATGTGAACGCCAACTACCCACCCCAGGGTGCCATCATATCCGTGCAGAACATCAACGGGACCAACTGTGTGAACGCCAACTTTGACCTGGGCCCGGATGTCCAAGACCCCGGCTACGTCAAACCAGGCAGCAGCTGCGCGCAGGGCATGGTGAGACATTACAGTGTGTTGTCCAATCCTATTGGACCTGTGTATGGAGGCCTATTGCGATTGGCTGAAATTTTATGAGTGTGTGTCCATTAATCTCGGCATTCAAATGCCTTGTCTTTCAGACATGCCTCAATTACCAGTGCGTCAATGCCTCACTGCTGATGCCGAATCATTCGTGTACCCCCAAGAACACCTGTTCGGGTAATGGGGTAAGTGGGTCAAGGGGGCATCATCAGTTTGGGGCAATTTGGGGATATTGAGTGAACTCGATGTTTGCAGGTATGTGACAACCTGGGCAACTGCTTCTGCAACAACGGCTGGAGCCCTCCCTATTGTAACAGAGCTGGCTTTGGGGGCAGTAAAAACAGCGGCCCTGCCGAGATAGGTAACTCCACCTGCCTCACCATCACATGGATCCCATCCTCTAGGGGGCGCTGCTGTCTGCCTGCAGCCAACACATTCCGGTGTCTCCCACAGATTACTCCCTTCGGAACGGCCTGCTCATCTTCTTCCTGCTGGTGGTGCCCATTCTCATCGTCGTCGCCCTGGTTCTCATCTACTTCTTCAAGCGCGACTGGATGAGGGCATGCTTGAGGAAACGCCCCCCTGGCGGGTAAAAGTGCACTCCCGTTTTCCCCCCAGCTACACCTCGCTCTCCTCCACCCAATCGGTCCCTCTCCCAGTATCCTTTGCCCTGCGGGCTGCCGTGTGAATCGCTGTGCTTTGCAGGTCACCGAATGCTGGCGGGAACAACGCGAGACCCTCCCCACATCCTCAGACACAGAGCAATGACAGATCGCGGCAGGTAGGCTAATCTGTCCAGAATATGGTCTCTCCCTCCAAAATGGCACCCATATCATCTGTATCAGCCCATCAACATAAACCATCTACCATTCGAAATTAATTGGTCACATGATTCAAATTGTTTTGCTGACTGTTTCCTGACGGCCCATCCCTGATGGGTGGATGGATGGATGTTAGATGAGGGTTGCTGAACCGTCTGTTTTTGGTTGAAAAAACCATGAGGATGCAAAAAGTCTAGAATCTGATGTTATTAATCTGAAGGTGCACAAATAAAAATAAAAATAATAGTAATTGCATTCTTCAGCTAATGTGAATCTAGTTTCAGCAGCAGAGGTCTCTGGATCACATGCCTGCAGCATGTGTCAGTTGTTTTGAAACACGACTTCAATCAGTCCAACGCCTCAGTACAGTGTAATTGGACATGAGTAAAGTTCTACTAGAGAGGAGTGAGGTTTATAAAAGCCAGAGGCAACACATTAAAATAGACTTTTAAAATGTTTTAAGGTTAATTGCTTATAACTGAAATCCTTCTCCAGTGTTTTTAGAGTAAATCTGATGTTCTCAAACTTCCACCCAGGACAAAGGAACTTTTTTTGTGAATTGTATTTTATCCCTTATAGACTGGAAGAGTGTGACTCAGTTACAGCGCCCTCTTTGGTCACACTTAACACTGCAGCAGAGAGTGTGGGGGTTATGGGCTGTCAGATTGCTGGTCCCAACAGCATCACATTGAATTATAACAGCGCACTGCTTTCTGGGAGCAGTAGTATGTTTTGCTACTTCAGAGCAATGCGGTTTATGAGCTGTGTCTATCTCCACCCTCCTATTTCCAGAATATGCCCTCATACATGGCACGCCCTCCAGAACAGACGCCTCGGTACGTACCTTTCTCTGAGATCACTACCTTAAAGGTAGGAAGGACATATTCAGAACTGGGCTGGGATTAAAAATTGGCACTGGAATTGGGTTCCCATTGACATATTTTGCTGAACCACAATAAATTTTGCCAGTTGCTTCTTTTTTTGAGTCCAAAGGGGTAGCAGTAATATTAAAAGAGTCTCAAAAGTGTAAATAATCACCAGCATCAGCACACTAGCACACCAGCCAGTGATCTTTATATTAAAAGGGATTCTTGTCACACTCTAGCACGCAAAGTGACACTGCCTTATCGTGGTGCTTGTGTATCCCACAGATATGCACAGGGTACCGGCGCACAGCAGGGCATAACCCTGCCGGCCCCGCAGCCGATACGACAGCAGGGGCCCGGGGTCCCCAAACCCATCGCACCCAGGCAAGGCGCACCGCAGTGACATCATCGCTCATGTCACGCGTGGTTACTGGGTGCATCCTCTCAACATGGATAAATCAGTTTGACGTTGTGTGCCTTTCATATACTAAGCATATTTTGAACCCTCAATCTCTCTCGAAAGTACAACAGGCACACATCATGAATGACAGAATGCCTCACTCATTCATTTTACTATTGTAAGATGTGCACCATTTAAATGACTGCCTATGATATTTTGTTCCATATGTGAATTAATTTGTCTAATGCATGGATGGCCAGTGTGTATGCAGGTTTTCACTGCAGCTCCTTAATTAGATTACAGTTTAGAGGACTGATTGGCTGAAGAGTCATCACACCCGGGTTTAAATAGCTGACGTAAAGGTTATCCCAAAAACCTGCGCACACACCAGCCATTTGCGGATAAGATTGGCCATCCCTGGTCTAAGGTATACAACCACCCTTCTAACAAAAGATATTTTCAGGGAATGGAAGCAATATTTAATGTAAAAATGTAATGAGTATATTTTAATGTGAATGTGAACTAAATAAAATGGTTTTATTTACATTTGTGGTCTTCCTCGACAGTGTGACTTGTGAGTGATGTTTGTGAGCGTTACTAAGTGTCTGTGTTTTAAAACATTTAACATGTAAAACACTTTTATTCTGGGAGACCAGCGCTTGTGTCCTCGTGAAATTTCTGCATTGGTGTCAGAGGCAGGATGTGTGGCAACACTACGTCAGTAACACACCCTCTGTTAAGCTCTGAGGGTGTGGCTTGTGTGACTTGGCCCAGGCGGGGGCAGCATAACATTTCCCGGATCCTCGCTTTGTCCTTTGGTCCTGCTCAAATTAATACTACATTCATTTTGTTACACAAAAAAGATAGGATTAGTATTTGGAAGAATAAATAAAAAAATATATAGATTTATAATAGAAATCAATATATAAAATCACCTAGTTTTTAAAAATTATTTGTAAAACACTTCGAACTCCGATACGGAAGTTATGAGAAAACGGGTGTATGACTTTAAGAGGATGTTTTCTTTTTATTGGTTGACGCTTACACCCTGCAGCCAATCACAATTTCCACGATTCTCTATGCTTCCTGTTCACGGTAGAACCCGGAATTGTCTCTCAATATAGAGAAAATAGCGTTTGGTTTCGATGTCCTTGCACTAGTTCCTAAATCATAGTGTATTTTAAGAAGACAAAGTAACTGCATCCCAGATTAGCATTTCTTTTGCTTTTGAATGGAAGCGCTAGCTAAGCCGGTGAGCTCCGAGAATGCACGGACATGCCTGTGTGTTTTGTGCGGTTTGCCCGCTGCAGGCAAGTCGACGCTGGTCCAAGTTCTTTCTGAGTGCTTACGGAAGAGGGGCTGGGGATGCTGCGTGCTCTGCTATGATGATTTAATCCCAGACGAAGCCTATGAGTTGCGCCTAGCAGAGACTGACGAGCTGAGCCACGGGGTAATGAAACTCTTCCTTTAAAATTAAAAATCCCGAAAGGAGTCGCGCACCTGTATGAATTTGAATTCACCTACGTTATGTTTCAGTGAACCAAATAACAAAAATTAGTTTTCTTTAAATATATTAGGTATGCTGCGCCAGCAGATTGGCTTCAGTATAGATAAACTGACAGCTATGTGTTTCTAGATATTTATTGATGCTGTGTGTATTTAACCTCAGCAAACACACTGGAAGATGAGCAGACGCGAGGTGCTTCAGCGTTTGGAGCAGCTACTAAAGCGCGACCACGCATCTTCGCGTGCCCCCGAACCAAGCTTTGGAGAAAAAGACACGTGGACGCGCTTCCTGCGCGCCGCACACGAGGCAGCGGAGTCCAGCTCTCACCTACCTCATGACCCCGCAACCCTAGTTATTCTCCTGGATGACAATTTTTACTACCAAAGCATGCGATATGAAGTTTATCAGCTTGCCAGAAAACGTATGTGAAATTTTAAATGCTGCGGTACCGAGGCATTTTTGTTATTTAGTCATGAGGGGTATATTAGCTGGGATACATTGTGATTGACAGTGTTAAATAATATTTCCCATGCCTGTTTTAGTCGATTTAGCTGTTTGGACACTTCACACAGACAGTGTACTAATGAAATGCTAAGAGTTATGTATCTTGTGGGGAAAAGTTGCATTTCTAAAATTTTCAAAATAGCATTTATTAATTTGCCGAGCACTTACATTTGCTTATGCCAGACAGTGTCAACGGCCTCCCTTAGATCTAGAACAAACAAACCCATAATCATTATGTTCTTGTGCTCAGCATATAAAAATCCTAATGTTTCCTCCAGGTACTCTGGTTTCCCCCCACAGGGCTAATTGAAGTGACTAAATTGCCCATAGGTGTGCGTGTGTGAGTGACTGGTGTGTGAGTGACTGGTGTGTGAGTGACTGGTGTGTGAGTGACTGGTGTGTGAGTGACTGGTGTGTGAGTGACTGGTGTGTGAGTGACTGGTGTGTGAGTGACTGGTGTGTGAGTGACTGGTGTGTGAGTCTGCCGTGCGATGGGCTGGCCCCCCATCCTGGGTTGTTCCCCACCTCGTGCCCGTAGCTTCCAGGATTGGCTTCAGGCCCCCGTGACCCAGGATAAGCAGTTTGGAAAATGGATGGATGGATATTATATTCGCACATTTAATAAGTGGATGCCCCTTTACAATAAGGCTTCCTCTTGCTCATGATAAATGATAGTAACTTTGTTAATAACGTAAAAAAAAACATAACTTCTTTATAATTGCATATTGATGATTCACAAAATTTCATCGTAATTAATAACCTGACTATAGACTATTCATAACCCTTTATAAGGGTGGGCTTATTGCAAAGTGGTACCAATGCTGGTTTTCTTCTCTCTGATTGTAAACAGCTCAGGTGAATAACACCAATTACCCGCATGAGTCTGTGACTTTCACAGTCTTTGACAGAAAAGAGTGTTACTGCTCTTGTGAAACGTGCTTCAGTGTCGTGGAGATTGTCAGATGGGCAGCATAATGATTCTGAGGTTATTACATGGGACTGGACAGCTTTCTCTTCCTCCTCTTTGTGTGCAGACTCTCTGGCCTTCTGTCAGCTGCATGTGCACTGTCCCGTGAACTCATGCCTGAGCAGGAACCGGGCGAGGAGCCGGCCGCTACCGGACGAGGTGGTGGCAGAGATGGCGAAGCGTATGGAGCCTCCCAACCCTGTCAGAAATGGCTGGGAGCAGAGGAGCCTCACGCTCACTAGTGACCGTGCCTTTTCACCACAGGTCGTGTACGTCTAGCACCGGTGGGACGTCGTTTATAGTCTCGGAAATGTGCTGTGATGAGAGTTTGCAAGCTTTGCGATGGTTCTTTGGTGGTTGTCCTCAGCATCTCGCTGAAAAAGAGTGACACCTTGTGGTTAGCACTTAGCTGTGGGTAGACATAAAGGTCAGGTAAAAGAATTCAACATGTCTGTGATGCATACGTTGTCCCCTCCTGCCTGGAGTGAAACGGAGGCCTCTGTCCTTCTATCTGGCTTCAGAGAGCTGTCCGTCGGTCTGATTGCTGCTGCAATGGACAACCCCCTGTGCCCAATCCAGGATGACGCAGAGCAGAAGGCAAGGGAGGTTTTAACTACTAATTACAGTTACACAAGTAATGGAAATTAGCCTAAACAGAAAGAGAGAGTACATGTTTGGATATATGCTGTAGGTGCCGTCTAGAATACCTGATGATTTTTGCATCCATTGGTGCCATTGTCAGACTCCAAGTCCCTCTGACATCACTAAATGGAGACAGGTGCTTTACTGTGGACTGGCCTCAAATTATGACATCACCGCGTCTCCCACACTGACAGTGATCAGCGCACATATCATCTTGTGTCTAAAGTAACCCACCATCTTAAGACTAGCCTCGCTACTTAATACAAATTAAGCCATTTAAGAACCTGAATTTTAACCATTTTGTCAGGTCTAGGCCAAGTGTTGTGAAAGTGATGTGAAATGAAGGATTAGTTATTGGAGCTTTTTAGGCAGAGCTGTGCATGGTCAGTAGGCAAATCATGGTGGGTGGGACTCACTGGATCTCTGTGGTACCGTTCCCTTTAAGGAGGCCGACCGGCTGGGCTGTGCATCCAGTGTGGTTCACCAAGCAGACCAGGCCTGCCGTCGGTTGGTGTCCCAGGCCATGCAGGGGGCCAGAGGTCAGTCTACGGTCATGTGGTTTCCTGGACCTGCTGCTCATTGACTGGGTGTCTTTGCACTCTGAGGGATGGGCTTTGTGGGCTGATATCCAGTGGTTCTGGATTTGATGCTGCAAATCTAGTTTTCTCCTGTATGAGAACATGTACCATCTCTCTGTAATCCTGGTAATAGTTGCTACTCACTCAGTTCCATTAACATCGCTCTTGTCAGTGATGGTTTGAAACCAAGATGGCTCCCAAGTGCCAGACTTGTATAGATGATTCTTGCACCTCTGGCTTAGAACACTGGGATACCGGTTCTCCTCTATGTCATAACTTGTAGATCCATCAGCTTCTAAATTCTGACCTTAAAGACTTCTTGAAGAATATACAGTAATGTATAAAGGGAAGTCTTTTATGGAAATATCTACTGCATGTAAACTTTTTTCTCTATTAAAAATCTGTTTACAATATTGTTCCATTTTATAGCATTCTTGGGTTTAACTGGAATTTTCAGTATTTCTCATGTGGTCTGTGATGATTTGTCTGTCTGTCCACTTATTGTTTACTGTAGAACGTAAGGTTCCCCCAGAGAGCATGAAGTCACTAGCCGCAGAACTAAACCAGCTGAAGACTCGATTCCTGGATGACCTACGCAAAGCGGCACTTTGTGGCCATCCCACGAGTCCAGGTGGGAGCGAGGCGGCCACTGCCTTTGAGCGGGAGACAAGCGACTGCATCAAACGATACAGCAGAGAGAACACCGAGCTATCATGATCCGCATTTCCCAGCTGCGGTCAGAGGGTGGCGCCGTCTGTCATAAGATGTGGCACTAGATCGGACTATAAGTGTATCTCCTCAAGGTTTCAGACCTTCAGTTAGCCTTGACCTAGAGTGAGAGCCGTGCCTGTGAATTTGTGACGGCCAAACACGCCATCGCTGGGTAAGAACACACACTGAGCCGCCGTTAGAAAGTTGTTTACTTAGAATGTACAAAAAGCAGGGCATTTAAATTGTAAATGACATCTGTTAACATTATTTCTACACAAACCGTCTTTCCACGTGTACGTTACAACAAGCACAACACGATTTTGCAGCAGGTTTATCCCCTGACACAAACTCATCACCCCAAATCTTCCTCTAGGAACAGCAACTGCATCCCAGAATGATGTTATGCACACGCACACACACACAATAGTTTCTATAATAAAACACTACCGACTGGTTTCTTGTGAGATTACAGTCACAAAAGTGATATTTACTTCCAGGCACAAAAAAAATAAAAGGCTTTTGATGGAAATACACTTTTCCACATTACAAATAAAGGTTTCTATATAAGCCTTCTTGAATATAATGTACATTTTTATGTACCAACCACATGGTAAGAGATTGTTATATTATCTAGTTAACAGCCACTATTATTTTTTTTCCCTACCAAAATTAAATCAGCATCAGCTGGTTAGACAACATTCTGAAATCAGAAGAAATGGAGACGCCGGGAAGATTGTCACCACGACAACCTTCCCATTACGTGTAGTTATAAGACCGAATGACAAAAAGTCATATTTACACCATATTCTAACTCAAGGCAAAAAACATACACATTTTAGTAAAGGGTAATAAATTAAAGCATGAAAGTTACTATAAGTTCATAATTAAATAAAGGCCTTCTTTTGTGGATGTTTTCAGATGACTGACCGACCGATTAACCCATAGACTTAAAGACCCCCCCCTCGTTCAAAATGGCTTCTGCGCTGCATTCCGTGCAGGTGAAGAACTTGGTTCACTTCTAAGGAGACAATCATCTCAAGCAACTTTTAATAACTGCTTTAAGAGCTCCGAAAATGTGGAAGTCTTAAAAATGGTCTCCCGTCCTGCCGTAACACTGAAGAACGATTCCGATTCCGTGTACCTGCCCCTAACCCCATTTGACCGCAGGGCTGGGCCTCTCAAACATCTTGAATCAAGTATCTAAATGTAGTGAGAAGTACAAAGAAAAAAAAAACCACACACACATCCCTCATGTGTTCATAGTTTCTATAAATTAGTCAAACTTGTAATTTGCTTTACTCCACACTGTTTGTACCCCCTCCCCCAACCCTCCCACTGCTGCTGAAGGCTTTGTGCTTCTCCATTGACAGTGACGTCTCGGTCAGATCTCCATTGACAGTGACGTCTCGGTCAGATCTACATTGACAGTGACGTCTCGGTCAGATCTCCATTGCAAATCAAGCATTTTCAGTTCCCTGCTACATTGTGAATGCTGAACTGGATGATTCTATTTGACCACCAAAACTCACGTGGTGGGGGATTCGTAGATCTGTATGGAAAAAAGGCCTTTTGGAAAAGCGGCATTAAACTAAACAATAATAATAAACTCCATCACACATGTACCTACCGACTGACATCACTATGGACAGATTTACTCCACACACCCGTATCGTCTAACAAAAAATGACCAAGTACAGAACAGGGACTCACGACAGCCACACCGAAAATGTGCAAATCATCTCAATACTTAAAAGAGGCGCACAGATAGTTAAAAATCACAGATTTTTGTAAGAACACGGGGTGAGTCCATCAAACTGCTACAGTGCTATTAAAATATGCTATCTAAAAAAATACTTTGAAAAGGTTAATTAGAACACTTTGGCCTTGACGTGACAGAACGGTTAAAATTCAAGTTCTTAAAAGGCTTGGTTTGTTTTATGTAGCGAGGCTAGTTTTAAGATGGCGGGTTACTTCAGACACAAGGTGATATGTGCGCTGATCACTGCCAGCACGGGAGACGCGGTGATGTCATAATTTGAGGCCAGTCCACAGTAAAGGAACTGTCTCCATTTAGTGATGTCAGAGGGACTTGGAGTCTGACAATGGCACCAGTGGATGCAAAAATCATCAGGTATTCTAGACGGCACCTACAGCATATATCCAAACATGTACTCTCTCTTTCTGTTTAGGCTAATTTTCCATTACTTACACCCCCTGGGTAGCTATCATATGACAAGTTAACAGAAATTATTAAGTCTGATCTAGTTCTCAAGACATCTTAAACAATCACCTTTAGTGCTCTCTGAGGTATCGCAGATTGAGACCGACACCAGAAAACCTCCGTCTCCAAAGCAAGGCCGTGACCATGTGACCCCAGAGACTCCTACACGCCTCCTGAAGCTCCTCCCACTATCTATAGCGCTTCTGTAGCTAAACGCTGGCTCGTTCGATGACGATTCATCGGCGTAGCCCATGAATACAGCACTTAATGCAGGAGGTTAGCGGGAAGTCATCACAACTTGCGTGATGCTTTTCAGCTTTGGGTGTGTCGGCGGCCACCAAGTTCTTACATTAGGTGCAGATGGGGGTAAACGTCACTATGCTACTGGTTACTGATTAGGTGAGTGAGTGTTACCGGAGGCGATTATCTCATTGAGGAACGGGAGTGTGCTGATATGAGGGACGACCCCTGAATCCGAGCCAGTTTGTCTGGCGTGGTGATGCACGCACTCGCCCTGCCCCATTTTCCACCCAGAGACAGTCAATGTCATCTGTAAACCTTCACGCTGTCCGAGACTAAAGGTGTATGTGATGTGCGCTACACCGAAAGGCTATTTCACAGGATCCAATGGGATCACCATAACCTGGAGCTTCGACTTCTGCGGGAGGAAGGAGGACGATCCAGAACGCTTCGCGCCTTCTCGGCCAAACGTGCTCCACCGGCCCTTCCTCGCAGACCACCCGAGGTGTCAGGAGCCGTAGTAACAGTCGTGTGCTCTGCCGGAGCCTTCCCTACTCAACGGCGGGAAGGACCGACACATGCGCGTGCGAGGATTGTTCGCGCGCTAAGGCTGCACTGTGTCCCCTTTAAGAGAAGCCATTTTTTTTTTAATAATATAAAAAAAATACAGCCGTCCCTCTATGACCTCATAAGGGGTGGGACTTCAGACATGCAGCGCTTTACGTATGTTTCGTGATTACTGTCCCCTTAAACAATAGCTTGTCTAATGATAATAATTATAATAATAATAATAAAATAATAAACACCACCTAGTAAAATATCTTCTTAAAATAGAAAGAGAAAATATTTAATTGCCTGGGTAGACTCCTAAATAAAAGCGGAATTCGCAAATTTACAAAAATAATAATTTAAGATGGTCTGAGTTGGCCTCCCCCCCCCCCCCCCTCCCCAAAGTCACTGCTTGTGCTGCCCTCTGGCAAAGTGGCACGCGAAGTCATACTTGTTTTTGCACTTGCAGCCGCAGATATTGCACTGGAACGGGTTCTCGTAGCCATGGCAGCCCATGTGGATGGTGTAGAGGATGTTGTCTGCAAAGTAGGTGTCGCAATGCTGGCAGCTGTGCAGCAGCTGGGGATCCTGCGTGGGCAGGTTGGGCGCCGGCGTGCTGGGCTGGCTGTTGCTGACACTGGGCGTGCTGGTGCGAGCACTGTGCTCGCTGCTGGGACCCGCCACAGGGCTATAATTGCGGTGTGCGGGCGGCCGCGGCTCCGGAGTGGTGGGGGACGAGGCCTGGGCAGCGGCCACACTGGCGGGTATGGCCACCGGGGCGGCGCCGGCGCTGGGCTGCTGAATGAGGAAGGGCTTCTCATCCCGGCAGGACAGGCCGTCGGGCGACACGGGGGCCTGGGCTTCTGGGGGAAGGCTGGCCAGCTGGCCTGCTAGAGTGGACAGCTGATTCAGTGGGTTGTCCGCCATCATGTCATGGGCGTCTCGAGAGCCGGCCCCGCCTCCTATGTGCGCCTTGGCCACGCCCTCGTAGGCCTCGGGGTGCAAGTGCGGCAGCTCGTGGGAGAAGTCGTTCAGGTAGTCCGGCTTCTGCACCACCATGGACGGCGGGCTGAAGTTGATGAGGAGGCGGCGGCTGTAGCTCAGGCCGCTCGCCTTCTTCTGAAGGACGCTGAGCATCTTCTTGTTGGACAGGCCGGAGCGCGCCCCCTTCATGGGCAGCAGCTTGTGCCGCCGCCGCCGGTGGTGGGACAGGTTGCTGCGGTCGCTGCAGCGGAAGGAGCACAGCTCGCACTTGTAGGGCTTCTCTCCCGTGTGCGAGCGCATGTGAGCCTCCAGGTGGCGCTCATAGGCCGAAGCGAAGGGGCACAGGTGACAACGGTGAGGCTTCTCACCTTGGCAGAACAACACATGGGAGACACACACACACACACATTAGTGTCATGAATACAGAAAAGACGAGCCAGACAGGTCACAGACAGAGAAAAAAAATCCGTGTCCAGATTCCGGGTCTCCCAGTTACCTGTGTGTATCCGGATGTGCTCGATGAGGCGTGCCGTGCCTTTGCTGGCGTAGTTGCAATACCGGCACTTTAGCTTGCCGTCGTAGGTCCTCTCAAAGCCGTCCACCAGCATGCCCGAGCTGTCCTCCAGGGACACCTCCACTGACGGGTGGTCCAGCCCGTTCTGGTCATTCTCTGTACCGGCTGCCGGTAAACAGAACATAGGTCTGTACTCTACACTGGCACTATCACCGCCATCTCCATCCTCTGACTGCATCCCAACTGGGTTTGTGTGCAGACCTGGAACATAATGCCACTGACATGTGATGCTGGACCACTACTAATGACCATTCTACTCGCACTTCCATTCAGATTTACCTTAAAGTCTAGAATACACAGGAATGGAAAAACTTTACTACCAAGATTAGGTAAATCCCCACAGCTATTGGCATAATAAAATAAATGCACCAGAGTCCCATAAAAAGGGATTAGACCCGAGTAACAGATTAGGGCAAAATTAACTCTACTTGTTATTTTTCTGATTAACACGGTACTGATTAAATACACAATTATGTGAATACACTGATTAATAAGGTTTAGATGCAAATATATACATTACTTAGAAGTAGAACGAATTACAGAATTATTCCTGCATAAACCATGATCAGGACTGTTAGATGTACCTGTGGATCGTACCATATAACATGCATTAAGCCAACTTGCCCACAAGAGAAATTCTCACCTCCTTGGAGAGGCTCGGGTTCCTTGTCGCCGCTGACGGAGCCCGAGATCATGTTGACATGCTGGGTTTGCTGCGTGAGGTACTCCTGAAAGTCTTTCACAAAGTCCAGTGGTTCGGGCTTCTTCTCTCCCATTCTGTGGCGGTGGTATATTCCGCTGCGGACGCCTGAGACAAACAGCGCGCACAAATACAGAGTAATACCGCCGTCGATTCACACCATTTAATTATATTTAAAAGTTTACGTAGTTCTTAAAGGCAAACAGTGCTTGTGATCGAAATATTTTTTTCTTACAAATTACATCAAGAAGAGTAAAAGTGGGATGGAGAAACGAGTCTAGTTTTAATTTTGTTAAATAAGAGGCCAAAAATAATTTCTCTGCAGCCCGGACTGTAAGAAAATACGCCATAGAAAAACGTGAGCAATCAGTATCCCTACAGTGAAATAAATATTTAAGAGGCTGTTTTACATGTTACACTGTTTACTAGTAAACAAAGCATATACCTCAAAAGACAAGAAAAAAATAAATCCGATGGAGGTTGGGAAGTTTATTTTGAGACACCCGGAGATTCATGGTACACGTCGTTTTTTATATAATTCATAAAATTGACACCACAGTAATTTTTGAGTTTGAAATGGTTGTAAATATAATTTGCATGTAACAAAAATATAATTAATTCATAATTAATATTAAATATTCACAGCTGAAATGTTCTGTACAGCTATGGTATCGCGCATAAGCATGACAGCAAAATGAAATATAAAAAGTACAAGCCGTTTTTATTTTCTAAAATGGAATTTAAATAAGCGTAGAAGAATTCAAAGCTCGCCAATGCAGATTTATAATACATACACGATGGTGTCTAACAGTATCAGTACAAGAAACAGTAGCAATAAAGTACACAGACATACTGATAATTGTGCCATAGTTACACTGTAACTCTAACCATACAGTTATCTTTAGTAGCCAACATGTCCCGATTGGGAAATAAATGCAGACAAATCTATGGGCGGTGTGGCACTCGAGCTTAAACAAACAGTAGTTGGCGTTACTAACCACGCAGCCGCTCAGATATGAGTGTTAGCTGCATTGCTATACGATCGCGATTTTAACACGGCTAGTTTGTAACGTCACCTAAATAGTTTAATGAAGTCTACCGTGCTATAAATCCGAGCCTTTACCTTGTGGCAGTTCAGTGTTTACGCTCCTTGGTAGCTCGGAGCATCAGTAGTAGAAACACAGTCGGAATGATCCGCTGACATCCAATATTTTTCCATGTAGTCCAGTCAACGAGAAAACTCTAAAACACTATGTCAATATTATAAAACATACGCTGCATTTAGCCGACTCTAAAGTATACTTTCGATTTAAAAGTGTTTTTAAACTGACTAGATAAATTGACTGCTAAAAAACTAACTAGCTACCTCAAAACACAAAGGGGAAAGACTGAGGGGTGAAAGGTTGGTGTCACAGTAAAGAGAGCCCCCACCGTGTACATTGTACTGAGAACAATAGTTCCGCTTTCCATTCACGTTGTACAAGCGCATCGATGTTGATTAAGATTGTAAAATTACTGTAGCAAATATATCAAATTGACTTTTTATTGTCTTTATACATAATACGTGAAATTTGTTCATCACTTCAATGGAAGGACATAGTGAAAATTCTTAAGTTAATTAAAGATGCAATGATGCATTCCCATACGTATGTAATGTGTCAAGTCTTGATGGGTGCTAATTAAAAAAAAAAAAAAACACATACAATAACCTCCATTTAATAGCTGAGTAGTAGGAGATGCTACATGTTACGTTGTGCATTCTGAAAGCAAGAGCAACCAAAATGTTTTAAAATGTAATTATGCTTTGTAATATTGCTTATGAATATTGACGTTAAATACTTTTTTATTGATATTTTCAGGTAATGTACGATGTAATGAGTGAACATCAAGCTGACATGTTCAATTAGTACTGTGTGTTTAAGTGACGTAGTTAGATAGCGACGGGGAGAGACGAGATGGTTCACGGTGGCTCGCTACATGTGTTATAATTTGTTATGTTAAAGTTGTCTTTTCTGCTGTGGGTAATAATGCACTAATAACATATAATTTAAATATAATTAGTTATATCAATTATTTTAAGAAGAAAACAACAATATCACGTGGCTGGTCTGACTTACAAATGGAAGTAATCCAACCACTAACGCCAAACTGACCGGGAGCATAGAAGAAAACTATAGAAATGTATGATAAAAGGTTTAATTATATCTGGGCGGCAATTGAAGCAGACTGAAAAGCGATAAAATGGAAGCATCCGTGTTTTGCACGTTGTAGGCGAATAATCGCTGGACATCTATAACAATTAAAGGTTTCCGATGTGGGAGACAATATTTAATTGAACGAAATAAAGGAAAAGTCTACAAAAATACTGTAATGCAAAACGTAATGTTATTTGTAAAAGACACTTTTTAAAAACCTGTTTTAATAGTGGTGAAACAATTGATCAATATGGCATATTCCGAGTTGCGCGATGGAAGTATAGTAAGACATTGTAATTCGAGGATCTTACGAATTACTGGATAAAAGATTTGTGTGGTGTTTCAGAGAAGACTGAGAGAGTGACTGTTAGGAAAGCATGGATTTGGGACAAGTCATAGCGTAGCGTTGGGCTGCAGAAACGGTGAACACACAAGCAAAATATATTGATATCGATGGCGCGTGCAACGTAGATGCATTAATGAAACGGGACACACGAGACCAAGAAAAAGAACGAGCGTGCTAAAGGCTGAAAGTTCTTAATAAGTAAAACTCACAGTGATCAAAATGTACCTGATGGGCAACACAGCATTCTCTGCGACGATGTCCAGCGTATGGGAAATCTTGCAAGAATTGCAATAAAATGAATCATTATGCACGGTACAAAGATACAGAGATTTAAAGAAAGGCAGATGCAGTTACCTAAGATGATGAGGAATTCTGTGTAGATACAGTAATAGAAAATTCAAATCACATAAAAGAATGTAGTCTGTAACTGAAAGTCAACGAAAAATACATAAAATTCAAAGTGGATGCCGGTGCAGAAGACAATATCCTTTTTGAGATGGCTTACAAGAGTTTGCAACCATGACCAAGACTACACATGCCCAGGCCACAATGCAAAATGTATGTGCATAGCTTGAGTGGAATGATGAACCACACGGGGAAATTCTTACCTAAACTAGCTGAAATTATGGTTCCACTTCGAAGTTTGACTGAAAAGGAAACAATATGAATAGAATCATGAGTACGAGTCAGCATGGAACCGAAAAAAGTAGTCAATTGAATAACCAGTCCTTGGACTTTATGATCCTATAAAAAAATAAATAAATAATTGGAATCTCTTCAGATGCATCACGTAATGGATGAGGTGCTATTGTTTTGCAGAAGCATGCCGATATCAGAAGGCCTGTGGCGTATGCATTTCGATGCAAGTCAGATACCGAAACCCGATATACACAAAAGGAAAAGTAGAATTGTTTAGCATTATCTGTGATAGTAAAAGATTGCAGCAGTTTGTTTCAGGTCAGGAAATCACTGCGTTATCTGACCACAAACCTTTCATTTCACTATTCCAAAATCCACAAAATGATTGTCCTACTGAGAATTCAAAGGATGTTGATCGAGCTCCAACATTGCTGGCTGAAGATGCAGTACATACAAGGAAAGATGATGTATACTGCAGACGCTCTTTTCTTGAGCGCTTGACCCAAAAGCGGCTGAGAATTCAAGGACAGAGGAAGAGCAGATGGCATCTGTGGACCCGATGACAGAAGCGTTATCCGTTTCAGATGGAAAAATTAAAACCATGTGAACAGAGACTGAGAAAGATAACACACTGAAGAGTTTGAAATGAATAACACAGGGAGGGTGAATGCAAAGCAAGGCTATGAGCCTAATGACAGGTTTTTGGAACTACAGAATTGAACTGATGGTAGGATTGCACAGTCTGATATGAAAAAAAAAAAAACAGGTGGGAAGTTCGGGTTCAGAAAGTACAAATCCAGACCAAGCAACCAGTTGGGTACTCTGTGACTGTGACTCTTTATAGCCAAGCTGGTTGGTTGAAACAAAACCTTGGTCGGGATTTGTACTTTCTGGGCCTGAACTTTCCACCTCTGGAGAAAAAAAACAGTGGTATTAGAGTTTTGAAAAGGGAACAATGCTAGCATTTTGAAAAAAAAAAATCAACTTTTATTATGCAAATAGCTATTTGATCTGGCTAAAAGGAATTTTGTCTCTTTAACCTCAATGGTGACAGTGGAGACGTTGCAAGAAACAAACAAGAGTAACAGTAGAGGAGGGATGTCAAACTCCAGTCCTGGGGGGCCGGAGCACTACACATTTTTGGGTTTCCCCTTATTTCACACACCTGATTCAACTCCTTGCACCTCCTTGTGCAAATTACCACACAGCTCTTCAGCTGAATCATTCGTGATGGATACAGGGGAAGAACTAAGCTACGCAGGGGTCCGGCCCCCCAGGATTATTGTTTGACACCCCTGCAGTAGAGAGAGTGATGCACTTTTTCACATTTTTCAGCATTTAGGCAGCGGTTTCAGCAATACCTTGTGGAAGCAGAACAGGATGTATGTTTCTATGACGCTCATAACCATGAGAACTGCCTCTCATCTCCCACTGATCATACGCTTTAAGCGGCCCACCTAACCCACAGGCTTCAAATGGCATGCAGTTTTATTCACCCCCATCTGGCCCCCCAGAAAGTGCAGAGTGCAGATACCCGGCCAAATGACGCACCCACTGGCCCTTGATCCTGTTGTACCTTTAATCTGAGTTGTATTTATTGTCCTTGCTCTGAAACCTATTTCTATAGGGTTCCTGGACACTTTCCTTAATAAATCATACCTGATTCAACTGTCTTCTCGCCAGAAGTGGTTTCTCTTTCACAAGCGGAATTCACTGACAAAGAGGGGGCCTGAAGTGAAATATGGAGATATTTCAGCTGTAAAGCCGGAGCCCCTGAAACAGCAGCACTAGTTCGCAAGCGCTGTTTTAAAGTATGTCTCTTAAAGGGAAGCGACACATTCAAAATTGGCCAGATATGTCAGACAAACACCGCAACCTTTTCAAGGAATTCAAAGACCGACACGTGATAGTTGACTAGTTAACTCCCCTGTTATGTCCACGAAAGATGTTAAAAAGATCGAAAAGTCTCTCGAAGCAGTAATGTTCACATTCGTACATAGTCTGGTGATGTGTTGGTTCATTTCATGAACGACCCAAACTTGCTGATTAATTCAACCTGAAGGTGACTCGAATCGCTAATATTAAAAAAGAAAAAATGGTGGCTGATCTGCATATTTGACTAATTCTTGTTTGAAATAAAGCACAATAATGACATCTGAGAGTGTTTCCCCCTTTTTAGGAAAAATAATGAAAGCTATCAAAATCGAAATTCATGACTTTGATATGGAAATCATTTTGGTATTGTTACAGCGCTATTTGACAGTAGGTAATGATGGAATTTACAAAGGAAACAAGACAGTCATTCAATTGACATTAAGAATAGAAATGCTGAAGAAAATTCACGAAGGACATTTGGGAGTTGAAAAATGCAAGAGAAGAGCCCATGAAGTTATCTACTGACCCAGAATCAGGATGTAACGAATGAGATATATACATGTCAAAAGTATCAAGCAAGTAACTCTCAAACCACACAGTGTGTCAGAAAGACCAGACTAGAAAATGGGAATAGACTTGTCTATGATAGAAAAGATGATTTTATATGGAGAATACTATTCTCTCTAGTTACTACTATAACAGAAATAGATTTCAATTAAGTATTCACTGACAATGGACTATAATTTCTCAGTGTGAAGTTCAGAGAATTTAGCAAGGATTTGGATTTTGCAACATTTTCCTCAATCCGATGGGCTGGCTGAGAGCTCAGTACAGAAGATAAAGAAACCGATGTACAAAGCCAAAAACAGAGATCATTTTTATAAAAACTTTCTGGCGTGATGCACAACCCTTCCGGAATGTGGATATTTATCAGCTCAACTTTGCATTGGATGGAGGACAAGAACAAACTTGCCAATAAAAAGCACAGCTATTAAAAGAGAGAGAGAGAGAGAAGATTATGAAGTACAAAGAAAAACAGAAGAAAAAAAACTTTAATTTAGCAGATCAACACACACACTGTCTGAACTCTACCCTGGTGATAAGGTATGACGGTGTATAGATGAAACAACACAGGGACAAAACAAGGTTCTGTATTGGAACAAGCACAGGCACGGTCATGTGACATACAAACAGACGGCGTTCTACAAAAAAACCAGACATCAAAGGACCTTCAACCAACCAAGACATGTGACATGGGACAGAAAAAGTTTAAGTAGTTAAAAACAAAATGTCCTGTGAAGCTGAAATGTTCATACATGGAAATTTAAATGATTAATCTTCTTTAGGAAGGGGAGATGATGCTATAAAGCCTTAAACAGACATGTTCAATCAGCACTGTGTCTTTAAGTCATGTAGTTAGTGACAACGAGAGATTCGGTTAACCACAAAATCTCTTAACAGCTATTATGTAACATAATGTTCAGTCTCTCGTTAAATTACTCCTCACCCATCTACTTGAATCAAGGATACAGTTTACAATATAATGTAATCATTAAACATCACTTTGCATATATTATCCGATTATGAATACTTGTGAATATACACATTTTTGCTGCGATAGGCTGGCCCCCCATCCTGGGTTGTTCCCTGCCTCGTGCCCATTGCTTCCGGGATAGGCTCCGGAACCCCCGCGACCCAGTAGGATAAGTGGTTTGGAAAATGGATGGATGGATGGATGGATGGATACACATTTTTGCTTTTGATTGTGTAAATCATTTCACTGTCACAGGCATAGCAAATCCATTGTTTCCCATTTCTGAAAAAGGTTTTGCAAAGCTCTTCACAGAAAATGACCGAAGAGATGACCCAGATCTCACACCATGTGTGTTTACAGACAGACTGTGGATCGTTTAAGTGCATTCAGTGCGGACATGTTTAAATGCAGAAGATCAGGGCCGACAACGTCTGCATTTTGTCGGGGATCTGTTACGTTGGAAGGCAGCATGAGCTAAATTTGGCAGCTACCTGCCCTGGCCGTTGAGAGCCGGCCAGCTATACATCTTCTCAGAGGAAGAGATCATGAGGGGAAGAAGCTTTAATCTCTGGGGATTTCACAGGGAAGCTGATACAATGTAATTCTTTTAATCCAGGCCAGCAGCACTGACAGGAAACAAATGATGTTTTGTGCTTCCCAGGGCTACCCTATATCGATTAAGCACAATATGTACACCGTTCCATCATTGAATTTTTGAAACTCCAGTCATTTGGTAGTCTTGCTGTCTCACTTGTGTGCTCACACACATAACTATGTTGTCTTATTAGGTAAATTATACTTTATTTTGTTGTCACATTCCTCCATAGTGGAAAAAGTTTGCACAAGAACACATTGTGGATGAGAACTCAACTATAGATGAGGCTATGATAAAGGACCTAGCTTGCCGTCGTAGGTCCTCTCAAAGCCGTCCACCAGCATGCCCGAGCTGTCCTCCAGGGACACCTCCACTGACGGGTGGTCCAGCCCGTTCTGGTCATTCTCTGTACCGGCTGCCGGTAAACAGAACATAGGTCTGTACTCTACACTGGCACTATCACCGCCATCTCCATCCTCTGACTGCATCCCAACTGGGTTTGTGTGCAGACCTGGAACATAATGCCACTGACATGTGATGCTGGACCACTACTAATGACCATTCTACTCGCACTTCCATTCAGATTTACCTTAAAGTCTAGAATAGACAGGAATGGAAAAACTTTACTACCAAGATTAGGTAAATCCCCACAGCTATTGGCATAATAAAATAAATGCACCAGAGTACTATAAAAATGGATATACCTGAGTAACAGATTAGGGCAAAATTAATTCTACTTGTTATTTTTCTGATTAACACGGTACTGATTAAATACACAATAATGCGAATACACTGATTAATAAGGTTTAGATGCAAATGTATGCATTACTTAGAAGCAGAACGCATTACAGAATTATTCCTGCATAAACCATGATCAGGACTGTTAGATATACCTGTGGATCGTACCATATAACATGCATTAAGCCAACTTGCCCACAAGAGAAATTCTCACATCCTTGGTGAGGCTCGGGTTCCTTGTCGCCGCTGACGGAGCCCGAGATCATGTTGACATGCTGGGTTTGCTGCGTGAGGTACTCCTGAAAGTCTTTCACAAAGTCCAGTGGTTCGGGCTTCTTCTCTCCCATTCTTTGGCGAACAGCACGCACAAATACAGATAAATACAGACAGAGTTTAGCTTCTAACACCGTCACTAACCACGCAGCCACTCAGATATGAGTGTTAGCTGCATAGCTATACGAACACGGCTAGTTTGTAACGTCACCGAAATAGTTTAATGAAGTCTACCGTGCTATAAATCCGAACCTTTACCTTGTGGCAGTTCAGTGTTTACACTCCTCGGTAGCTCGGAGCATCAGTAGTAGAAACACAGTCGGAATGATTCGCTGACATCCAATATTTTTCCATGTAGTCCAGTCAACGAAGAAACTTTAAATACCATGACGATATCAGAAAAATGTGCGCTGCAATCAGCGAACTCTAAAGTGAAATACACAGATTTTGAAATATACTGACAGCTAACAAATTAACTACTTCAAAACACGGATGGGGACAGCGACACCTTACCCTCTGGGGTGAAAGGTTGGTGTAACGGTAAAATGAATCCCCACCGTGTACATTGTGCTGAAAACAATAGTTCCTCTTTCCCTTGTACAACCACACCGATATAGCCTACTGCAAATTAGGGCTGTAAAACTACTACAGCGAATATGCGAATATACCATATAGGACTACCAATATTACCTTAATGTATAATAAGTTAAATTTGTTCATAGCAATTTAATGGGACGACATAGGCCTAGTGAAAACTGTGCCCCCCAGTTCGTTTCAGAGCAGTGATGCACCGCATACATCTGTAGTTTTTCTAATTTGGATGGGTGCTAATCAAACTTCACTAAGCAGGAGAAACATAAATTTTAAATTATACTTTAACATATTTACGTTTTATTTTCTGGATTTTCTACATTTCCAGGTATACTTATGGTATG
The DNA here is from genome assembly GCF_023856365.1 of Brienomyrus brachyistius. NCBI lineage: Eukaryota > Metazoa > Chordata > Actinopteri > Osteoglossiformes > Mormyridae > Brienomyrus > Brienomyrus brachyistius. The sequence goes on from NC_064552.1 coordinate 12,741,572, forward strand.
CATTGTATACATTATAATTATCACGATTCATTAATCAGTTATGTTATTAACGTATAACATATATACTCTAATTTTAATAAATATAATTGTTCTGATTTTCTGAGCATGTATATGCACAATTGCAAATTAAAAACTGCCTTACCATAGTTCTAATAGTAGTTGTATTAGTTGTCCCACGACCCTGATCGGGATAAACGATTGAAAGATGGTTATGTTGATGTGTATGCATGATTGAAAATCAATAACCTGCTCCATGCACTCGATAAAGTACACTGTAGTTATAACCAGACACAATCTAGGATACGTGATTGGGAAGATTGCAGGATAGATGCACCATTATTTTATACCTACTATATAGGCATATTGAAAATTGACGATGGCGTGCGGAAGATTGCAATTGTTAAAGGGCGGCGTGACCGTGGCTAGACAGGCGGCTCTTTCCTGACCTGCACGCACCGGCACAGAGCTGCTCTCCCTGTAGAAGCTCGCTGACGCCCCCCCCCCCCCCTTCGATCCTAGCATATAAACGGAAGGGAACATGGCGGCACCCTTGGTCCGGCTGTGCGGGAAGGTGAGCGCGTTCCTATGCGACCTGCACTAGTTTACTCGTATTAATATAGGCTATTTTTTAACTAACAGATATGGGGCTGCTTCCCGGATACTGTTATGTTCAAAGTACGACCATAATACATCCCCACAAACCATAGTCACTTTATAAAACAACGTTCAATCTCTCGTCAAATTATTCCGCACGTATCTACTTGAACCCTGGACACAATTAATGGTAAAACGTTATAATTAAAGGTCTTTTGCATATATTATCAGAATATCAACACCTGTCATATAATTTCTCCTTAAAACGATTTATTGACATCGTCATTGCAAATCCGCTACATCGTTTCACCTATACAGAGAATTTCCTGGGGGAAAAGGGTTTTGTTAAGCTGTTTACAGAAGCGATGAAATGGCAGAAATGATTCAAATATAACGCTGCGTGTCTTTACACGTGTGTCGATTGTTAAAGTGCATTAAGTGCGGGCTTCTTTAAATGCAGAGGATCAGGGCCGACGGTGTCTATATTTTGTCGGGGTCTATTACGCTTAAAAGCAGCATTTTCAAATTTTCAAAGTTGCAGGTCGGCAGGTACCTGCCCCGGCCGTGGACAGCCAGTTCATGGAGGCTGCAGCACGGCGGCGTGTCGGCGACGGCGGAAAGCGAGCGGGCCGCCGCGTCTGGAATTTCTCACCCTCCGCTGCAGATCTTCTCAGAGGAAGAGATCATGATGAAGGAAGCAGGTGAGCTTTAATCGCTGTGGATTTCACAGGGAAGCTGATACAGTGTAACGCTTTTAAACTAGGACAGTAGCACTGACGGGAAACAAACGATGTTTTGTGCTCGCCAGGGTTATTTTGAATAACAGCAGTATGTATGCCGTTTCATAGTTGAACTTATGAAACTACAATCATTGGCTGTGTTTACGCACGAAACTATGCTCTTATTAGATAATTTAAGTGAAGCCTTACTTTTGTTTTGTTTCATGCCTCAACAGTGAAAAAGTTTGCACAAGAACGAATTGCCCCACTTGTGTCAAAGATGGATGAGAAGTCAGCCATGGATGAAACTATGATAAAGGAGCTATTTGAACAAGGGGTTTGTATTTCTCTCATTTGGATGATGGTGGGACAGCCCCCCCGATTATGTCACTCACATAGTCCTCTCCCGTATGCCTGTTGCAGTTAATGGGCGTCGAGATTGACCCTCAGTATGGAGGTACTGGCTCCTCATTCTTCTCCTCCATCCTGGTCATTGAGGAGCTGGCGAAGGTAGACCCATCCGTGGCGGTGCTGTGTGACATCCAGAACACGCTTATCAACACCCTGCTGGTCAAAATCGGCACGGAGGCCCAGAAGCAGCGCTACCTCTCACGGCTCTCCACAGACATGGTGAGGACTCAATGCTGGGGGTGGGGGGCGGGCGTGTTGATGTCAGGGCTGGGGTGTCATTTAAAGAGGCACCTATGTTTTGTCCCTCCCCCCCCCCCAATCTCCTCCAGCAAAGGAGCAATTTGTTTGCAAGTCCAGGTGCTAACTGGGTCCTGTAGAGTCCCACTACTAACCTGTTGTCTATTACACTGCGTATGGCAGTATTTATGGCTACCTGGATCCCTTTAGCTAGTGCTGGGCAAATGAAGCTTCATGAACCGATTGCTGTATTTTCTGACACCACTAGATGGTGTCCTCTAATCAAAAAAGAGGTTCAATTCATGCCCTGAAGCAAACCAAGAGCGCCATCTAATGGGACCAAAAATTACATAAAATGGTTAATTTGGCCATCACTACCTGTAGCTATTGTTGTTACTACTGGAGTTTGTGGGTAATGGAGTGCGCAAGTGCTACTGTACACCTGTTCTATTTCCTCAGCAAAACAGTGTTCATTTAATATACAATTCCCACCCCTCTCTTGCTTCATTTTGTGACCTATTAGAGTGTAGACCCAGCAGTATCTCTATGCGTCACTAATGTATTCAGGGTTAATAACGGTGGAAATTTTGCCTGCTGCAGATAAGCAGTTGTAAAAATGATTGCTGATTTGCAGACGGGTCCATTCTTCCTGGCACCTCTGCAACGCTCAGTCTTGGCTCTCCTGAGCTTCATGCCCTCCCTGACTGTACGGTAGCTCTTTGGAGTAACAAGCGGAAACTCGCATATTCTTGAATGCTAAGAGCCGTACATTAAAAAAAAATAAAATTTGAACATGTGACCCTATGCTGAATAAGTCGTTGGAAGATGGATGGATGGATCTGTATCCTGTAATTAATACCTCTGGTAGATCCTATACAGAAAGATGTATTTATATTACATTTTATTTATCTACAGACTCATGAAAAGGGACATGTTTTTTTTATTTTTTGAAAAAGCATGTTCAGATAGTCCCTGTAGCAACTGGGGGCTAAAGGCATTGCTCAGGGGCAGCAGTAACATCACTGTGGGATTTGAACCAGTAACCTTCTGATCACAGGCAGTTGCATTCCATCCCCCTTATTCTCCTAGATGAGTTCAGTCAAAGGGGAACAAAATAGAGACACTGGTGCATGATATAGATCCTGCTGCTGAATCTAATACCCACAGTTAAGTTTTTTTTTTTTTTAATTTAATTCTGCCCCACAGGTGGGGAGCTTCTGCCTGTCAGAGGCGGAGGCTGGGAGCGATGCATTCTCCCTGAAGACTCGCGCGGAAAAGCAGAAGGACTACTACGTCATCAACGGCTCCAAGATGTGGATCAGCAACGCGGAGCACGCGGGAGTGTTCTTGGTGATGGCCAACGCAGAGCCCTCAGCCGTGAGTCACGCATCTCATTGTCCTGGGGTGGGAGGTCAGGTTTGGGTTTGCCCGGTGTGGAACTCTGCAGGAATCCTCTTCGCTGAGACCGAGTCAGAGTGCAGATTAATTTGTAATAGAGTTTCGCCTTTGTAATCATTTCTGATTAAAGCTTATTGTTACAGCAAAGTGTCTAACTTGAATGTGTCCAGTAAAATATCCGGCTATATGAGTTACAAAATGTGTGTTTTGCACAAAGGCATCTGCTAAGAAAATAAGTGCTTCAGCTGTTTAATATCCATAGATTTGTGGAAGCTGCTGTCTGTATTTGAGTTCTGTGTTCAGTACAACATCATTAATACCCACTAGAGGGTGCACTTGCTTTAAAGTACATCCCTGTTGGCTGACCAGCCTGTTGTGGTAGCGCGGTGTAGTATTCTGTGTGTTTTGTGCTCTCCTTTATCCACACACTAGACGTTTGTATAAGCATGTATAGTGTAATGTTGGGTTTGGTCTTAGGCTTATAGAAATAAGATTATCTGATTGGTCATTGGTTGTCATGGAAACGATCTCACTTCCTGGTGCTTGGCAGGGTTACCGGGGTATCACCTGCTTTATAGTGGACAGGGACACAGAGGGGCTGTACATCGGGAAGAAGGAGAACAAGCTGGGCCTGCGTGCCTCCTCCACCTGTCCGCTTACCTTCGACAACGTCAAGGTGCCCGTCCTCGCCCTCTTACCCCATCACCCGTCGCTGTACTGGGAGACTCGACTTGGCAACCCCGTGTCTCCTTTTCAGGTCCCAGAGAACAGCGTGCTGGGGAAGGTGGGCCAGGGCTACAAGTACGCCATCGGGATGCTGAACGAGGGCCGGATCGGCATTGCCGCTCAGGTCCGTCCCTTTTGGAGACTCGCCGCGTCGCGTCCCTGTGGCCGGTGATTCCCGCAGCCTCTGAACGCAGCTTCTCTACTCTCCGCAGATGCTGGGCCTGGCTCAAGGCTGCTTCGACCACACCGTCCCCTACACCCGCCAGCGCGTTCAGTTTGGCAAGAGAATCTTTGACTTCCAGGTGAGCGTGAGGGTATGGGGAGGTGTGCGGCTTGGGGCGTTAGGGATCTGCGTCTGGAAGGTCATGAGTTCAAATCCCATGGCAGGCACTGCAATCATATCCCCACTTTACCCCTGAGCAAGGGTCTTAACCCTAAAAACTGCTGCAGGGATGCTGGCTGACCCTGTGCTCTGGAAAATAAAAGAATATGAATACCACAACTTAAAACTTTAAAAAAGTTATTAAAATCAGCAAAGGGATATCTGGCTCCAAAGTGGGGGGTGGGGACTAAGAGAGAGTACTTTTAAAGAGAGGTAGGGCAGGACCTCTCCCTCACCTGTTTTCGGGCTCATGAGACGTACACATCACTTCCGGCTGACCCTGTGCTTCCGTCGCAGGGCATGCAGCACCAGATCGCCCATGTGGCCACACAGCTGGAGGCTGCGCGGTTGCTGACCTACAACGCGGCGCGGCTAAAGGAGGCCGGGAGGAACTTCGTCAAGGAAGCCTGCATGGCCAAGTACTTCGCCGCAGAGGTGAGCTGCTGGGGGAGGGAACAGAGTCTGGGACAGGCTGCCTGTCCCTACATCTGGAGCCAGGGACGGCCATTCCCCAGTCCTGCAGGCTGTATCGTAGGACTGGCCCATTAATCAAATTACGATTTTGGTTTCCAACAATTATCAAAACAAAGTAATTGAAATTATCGTGCCACGTTTTATTTCACAGTCATGCTCCCATTTTGTCCGGTTTTTAAAAAGCAGTGTGCTGGACTTGTTTTTTAGTTGAATTTAGAGTTCTTGGAAATCCACATTAAGACTAGTTGATTGATTTTCCTTGTCACCTCATTGTGTCAATAAGTCAAAATGGAGCCCGTCTTAAAGGACAACCAAGATGATGACTAGGTGGCCAGGCCTTCGCACCTAAACACCCGTCTCGCGTCGTTTGTTCAACTTCCGTTAGGTTGCGACTCTGACGACGTCGAAGTGCATCGAGTGGATGGGTGGGGTGGGGTTCACCAAAGACTACCCCATTGAGAAGTTTTACAGGGACTGCAAGATCGGTGAGTGTCAGCTGCGTGACGTCAGGAGCTATTGGGACGAATTCATGCCGGAGATTAACGTTGTTAGTGAGGTATTTTACACTCGCTGCTTCTTTTCCAGGCACTATTTATGAAGGCACAACCAACATTCAGTTGACAACAATGGCCAAGTTTATCGATCAGGAGTACAACGATTAAACTGCTGTCACACGCTGCCCCGTTTTACAGAGACTGTTCTGTCTGCCAGTCTGGTTCTAAATGTGACATAATCATCTTGATCTTACAATAGAGTAGCGCTGATGTAACATTTCTGTACTGCAGGCTCCATTAAGAATATTGTTTGACAAACTCTTCTGTAATGTAGCATTGAGCTTCTGTCTGGTCTCCCAGTTCACCAATGTGTCTAGATCGTGCCGTAACTTACATTTTACAGGGTCTTGAGGACATCGCACACCCTGTTCAGCTGGCTACGTTGTCTGTAACTGCACTTACAAAGGTACAAATGTTTAGCCGAGACAGTGTTACGCTCCCAATAGCAGAAGCGGCAGCTTCCATCGGCTGTTTCTGCAGCCATCCAGAGCCCAAACCATGTTCCTGTGATCTGTGCTGTTGGGGGGGGGGGGGGGGGCTTTGTATCAGCTGGTGACCAGGCGACCGCGGATTCAGGTCGTCGTACCTTTTGGCAGGACAGGTGCCCTAACGTGCTAAGGTGAGATGTCAGATGGTATAAATGTGTAAAACGGTATGTTGCACTAATCAACTTTAAATATAGTTATATTTAAGATAATATGGTGCCTCAGGGGTAGATGGACATAAAATTAATAATGTGGCGTTCCTGAGTTTGTTTCAGCAATCTTCTCCTTGAGATCTCACTGCAGACCTTCTGGTGAATTCTTTCATGTTTCTTCCCCTCTGGAGTTGCTTTATTCACTGGGAGCATATATGTATTGATTTATCCAAAGCAAATTACAGTGGAGAGAGTGGTTATAATTAATGGGTACTCTGTGGGATTTGAACCCACAACCTCCGCACAATACGCTATTACAGAATGAGCTACAGAAGCTGGGAGCCTTACCATTGAGATTAATCCTGGTTCTAGTGTGGCTTTCAATCTTTACCTTCCAGCTGCCATTCTCGTACTTTCTGAAGAACGTGTGTCTTGCCATCTGTGTGAAGCGGTATGTCACGTGTATTTAGGGTCCCGTCCCACCTTAGTTGATTTAAACAAGGTAGCAGCTGATGTTCATTTGCACAGAGCTGTGGTCATTTTTGCTGTTTACTGGTGTGATAAGCATTTCTCTTAATGACATTGTTTCTGGTTGTTACTGAAATCATTTTTGGTAACTAAATTATTTTTAGAAGTGTGTCCATTTTAATAAAATTCAATATTTGCCAAACTGAATAGGACATTGAACCTACAAACTGTCTCCAATGAATGACTTGGGGAGATATATTGTTTGAAATGCCATTAATAGATGGGGCAGTGGTTGCCTATTGCTTAGGGAAGTGCACTTGTAATCAAAAGATTGCTGGTTGGGGATTTGAATCCACAAAGTACCACTGAGGTACCCTGAGCAAGGTACCGCCCCCAGACCCTGAATTATCTGCCTCCTGTTATGTCATAATATCACACATGGGTTAAACGCAGGACACTTTTTGTTGGGGTGTGCCAACAATATCAACTAATCACCTATAATAAATAATAGATTACAGTAATTGGGGCAGTTTGTGGCTCAGTGTGTTAAGATTTGTGCCGCTGATTGGAAGGTCACTGGTTTGAATCCTGGGGTTAGCAGATGGATGGTGTAAAATTATTTTCTGTGGAATAAAACTCTACAACGCCGGTATAAACTTCTTTCCCCGAATCACAAGACACCTGGAAGAGAAGCAAATAAAATCTGGTCTAATGGCATAAACTTTTGAGTATCACTATGCCCTACAGCAATAAAACCAGGCTTATTACGTAAGCCTATTCAAAAAAAAGTTTTGGTTTATTACATTACGTGTGAACGTACACCTCCGTCAAATGTTCGTATAATGTGCCCATACTCCTGTCCATCGTCAACATTTTGCAATCATCTCCTGGCCTACATTTTAACTGCACGTCTGAATTGATGCTTTTTTTTGGTCTAGTGAGGTCTATAAACTACTTGGGAGTATCAAGAAAAATACAACTTTTGCAAAAACTGACCTGTTTGATGGGGATTCCCCCCCCCATTTGGTTTAAGCTGAAAATAAATACCTACAATGGAAACCTGCAATGGGGAAGTTGAGTCCACATAGGACTGGACCTAATTCCCACCCGGAACAAAAGGACAGTCAATTACGCCACCTTTTAAAAAGGCAGCTTTGCCCCCGCGTTGTTTAGCAGAAATTTAATTACTCTCCGGTTTCGCTGAGATGCTACCCGCCCTGAATAATTTACTTGTCGCTGCCTTAATTTGCCAGTGGATCAAGATTAATTAGACAATTGATTCTGTTTATTTCTTTAGTACGAGTGTATTGCTTTCTTAGATCTTGGGGTTATCGAATGTTACTGTATTAATACCATATTATTCTACCTATATTGCAAATCGCAAAGTTGAACGACGTGGCGATAAGCCGTTCAGTTTATATCCCAGGTTTCCTTCGCTGTCATCAAATACCTTATAGGGGCAGGACTTACTAACACGCTTAAAGCTACACAATACGCGCTTACAAAACCCGACGATGAATAGGGTTTCAATACGTAAGGTAGCGAAATAGAGTATGCCGACGAGAACTAATTATGCACCGGAGTAGTTGAAAAGCAATGCTTCTGTCTGCTTTCGATTTTCCTCACAGTAGGCCTACGGTAGCCTATAATGTTTTGTTGAATCTTTTTTTATCTTTAATTAAGGTTTATGTTATGTTGTCATTCATTTCTAAAAACAAATAATGAACTGGACTGCATAGGTCCATGTTAACACACAAATCCTTGCTGGGAGCGTATTAGCAAATGTTTTGCTAAATTAGGTTTTTAACCAGAGGTTTGGATTTGGCGATATTTTGCATTTCCGCGACACCTATTCACGGGTAAGTTAACGTAAGACCACCAGCCAGCCCGGGTTGGATTAGCTGTTTCTTTGGGGTTGTCATAAGGTCACCTGTGAGGAATAGGGAAGGGAAGCGGAAAGACGGCTCTACCTGTGTGTCGTTTTGCTGTTCATTGTGTTTCTTTGTGCTCGCAGAGATTTAAAGTTAAACTTATTAGTCTGCTGTTTGACATATTTATAAATAACATAATGGGTGTAAACCATCTCGTCTAGCCCGCAACCCACCACAAGCCAGACATCTCAAGTGTTTATAAAGAGAGCAGTGGTCTGTACAACGAAGCGGGGTTACTGGCTTATCGGGGTAACTTGTCGGATTTAAAGTATACCACAGTTTAAATTGACTTAATATTCGTTCACTTTGAGTACATTTTGCCCAGGCTACCTTAAATCCGACAAGTTACCCAGATAAGCCAGTAACTCCTGTTCGTAGTTCAGACTCCTGGACTTGATTTAATTTGCTTTACACACGTGCAACATTAACAAGCTTTGCCGTATCTCCCACAAGGCACCGCCCACCGTGAACCATATTACTCGGATCAACGCCCCGTGGTGTCGCCGCGCTGTAGTTTTGATAGTTAATCTACCCTCTGCACGCGAGTTTACACCTGCTTAATAAGAAAGTCACAGAGTTATCCACTTGGCCCCATTCGCGTTTAAAGGGACGGGACTCAAAAGGCTGGCGCCGCTATTAAACTGGCACGCTTGTGTTCTGTTTGCAGTTTTGCGGGACACACACACACACAAACTGCGCATTTCCATCTGAAAGGAAGCGGGGGGATTAATTCCTAGTAGAGCCTGTGCCTCCCCCCTCCCTGGTCCAAAAAAAGCACTCTACTCATATGTTGAGCTCATTTAAAAGCTGCATTGGATATTAGTGCCAAAGAAAAGATCGCGCTCCTTGAACAGCAATAGTAGCGTTATTCATCGCCTTCGCTACCGGATCGGCGCGGGGGAGAGATAGGGGCGAACCCCAGAGGATTCTATTCTTCTTACACTATTTATTTCTCAAGACCCCTAGTCTGCATAGGGTGTATGGAAAAGAAAAGGGGTGGGGGCGGTTTACAATAAAGAAAGTACATATTAGGCTTTTCATTTCCCAGCACTCAATTTCCTGGAGACCACGCTGAGCCCTTTCTAATGAAAGTAATTGCCGCCTCTGATGAAAATAGTATTATCAGGATCACACTTTGTGCAGGCAAACAAAGTGCATCTCCCCCCCCATTCCCACCCAGTCCTCTTTTAACACAAGCATCACTCCCTGGACCCCAACCGCCCCGAAACGCACTGAGAAGTAGCAGCCTTTCAGAAAGACGCAGTTTTCCTGAGGAATCGGCGATGGCCGGCGGGGATGAGGCTGGACAGAGAAGAGGCGCCGCTCGATTAATTTCCTGCGCCCGCCCGAAAGTGCTTCTCCGTAATTTCCCGTTTCTGCCACTGCCCGGCTCGTTAAAAGACGAGTTCGGGGACACTGAAAACAGCACCTTATGAAAAGAGGCTATGTTTGGCTCAGTGAGTGAATATGCTGCGTTTGTAACCAGAACACCGCTGTTTCAAAGCCCAGCATCAGTGATTTCAGTGCAAGGCCCTTAACCCCCAATTTTCCACTAGGATCGTCCGATCCTGCTTTCTCGAAAAAAGAAAAATGTTTACCCCTTTGGATAAAAGTGTCTACTAAATAAATAAAATGTAGAGAAAATAACTATTCCCCTCGCTTTTGTGGGTTCTGATTTTTATTTATTTATGGGTTGGATGAAGACTGTGGGTCCGTTCCCAGAAGCAGCCTGACCAGCACAAACTGGCGTCAGTCACCTTTGTGGTTTACGTTACAGCCATCATAAAGATGTTATATCGATCCATTGGATCTGCTCGCCGCTGAGGTATTGTAATGTATGACGGATTGATTATTCCTTTACGTATCTTCTTAGTGGATGTTCTTGTACAAATGGAATAACAGAGCTCATCATTTATTCATGTAATCAATGTTACCCATGAATATGATGGTATATTTGCACATTTTCATTCTGGTTATTTCTCAAGGGTATGAAAGCAGATTTTACTCCGAGATTTGAACCTTCTGTCCTCATCATTCATGGTTAAATAGTTAGAAATGAATGCCCAGTTCTCCTTTCATGTCCATTTGGGGACTATTTAGTCTGAGTATTTGTAGGATTGTATCTGCTGCTGATAGAAATGAATGCCTTTACTCTTGATGATAAAGGGATTTAGCTTTTCAGCATTGCGTTTCTGCCCCAGTTGTGGCGAAGCTCGAACCTGCTCTCTTGAGATTGCAGAAATGTAATAAACAGAATTTGATGCTCGGTTAATGTAGAATTTGGAATAGCATTACTGCTGTTTGCGGTAGCAATTTCCTCAAAATGCACAGAAATAATTAGCAGCTTGAGCTTGCTTGCCACAGTATTCTGGTTATGGATTTCCAGAGGCCATTTTACTGAAGGCTAAAGCTAGATGTCAGTTAGCACATCATACACACCTGTAACCTGACGTAATGTGGCTTTCAGGTCTTTCAACAATCCCAGTAAACCAATTACAAGGCAAAGTGGAAAACAGAAGGGCATGCACCCCCCCAGACACTGTATTCAGTCACCTCTGCTTTTCGGTAACCATGACAATACATACCCAGCAGTAGGGCCTTAAAATTATTTCCTTTTTGTCAAGGGGTGGATTAAAACCAATAAGAAAGAGGACTTATGATTCAGTCCATTAAAGTATAATTGTCCCAACTCAGCAGCCTAAATGAGCAATTCACCCGTTAATTAGCAGTAATTAAGACTGGTGCTTGGTTAAATATTTCATTTTTTTATACCACTTATTTAATCAGGGTCACTGTGACCAGGACCTGGAGTATGAAACCAGGTGCACTGTGGACCAAGGACTATTTGGAGTCAACAGTTCACCACTATGCCAGCGTGGCACAAACGGCGGTGCCAGCATCATCTTGGCACATACCTGCTGTAATTAGAGCATCAGACTCCTGTCTAACAGGACAGAATTAACCTGAGTGTGGCCTTTACAGCTCAACGCTGAGTTTGAACTGCACTCTTTGGATTTCATTGAATAAACTGCCAGGTTGTGTCCCCTGCCACCCCCCCTACCCCCGCCTTCCTCGTTGTACATTTTTGCACCATCCATTTATAAATGGTGGTTCCTGGTCTGCGGGGACAGTGGTCGGCACAGGGGCTGCTGGTGGTCTGCGGGGACAGTGGTCGGCACGGGGGCGGCTGATGCTCTGCGGGGACAGTGGTCGGCACAGGGGGCGCTGATGCTCTGCGGGGACAGTGGTCGGCACAGGGGGTGCTGATGCTCTGCGGGGACAGTGGTCGACACAGGGGGCGATGATGCTCTGCGGGGACAGTGGTCAGCACAGGGGGCGATGATGATCTGCGGGGACAGTGGTCGACACAGGGGGCGATGATGCTCTGCGGGGACAGTGGTCAACACAGGGGCTGCTAGTGGTCTGCGGGGACAGTGGTCGGCATAGGGGGCGCTGATGCTCTGCGGGGACAGTGGTCGGCACAGGGGGCGCTGATGCTCTGCGGGGACAGTGGTCGGCACAGGGGGCGCTGATGCTCTGCGGGGACAGTGGTCGACACAAGGGGCTGCTGATGCTCTGCGGGGACAGTGGTCGGCACGGGGGCGGCTGATGCTCTGCGGGGACAGTGGTCGACACAGGGGCTGCTAGTGGTCTGCGGGGACAGTGGTCGGCATAGGGGGCGCTGATGCTCTGCGGGGACAGTGGTCGGCACAGGGGGCGGCTGATGCTCTGCGGGGACAGTGGTCGGCACAGGGGGCGATGATGCTCTGCGGGGACAGTGGTCGACACAGGGGGCGATGATGTTCTGCGGGGACAGTGGTCGGCACAGGGGGCGATGATGCTCTGCGGGGACAGTGGTCGGCACAGGGGGCGATGATGCTCTGCGGGGACAGTGGTCGGCACAGGGGGCGCTGATGCTCTGCGGGGACAGTGGTCGGCACAGGGGGCGCTGATGCTCTGCGGGGACAGTGGTCGGCACAGGGGCCGCTGATGCTCTGCGGGGACAGTGGTCGGCACAGGGGGCGCTGATGCTCTGCGGGGACAGTGGTCGGCACAGGGGGCACTGATGCTCTGCGGGGACAGTGGTCGGCACAGGGGGCGCTGGTGGTCTGCGGGGACAGTGGTCGGCACAGGGGGCGCTGGTGGTCTGCAGGGACAGTGGTCGGCACAGGGGGCGATGATGCTCTGCGGGGACAGTGGTCGGCACAGGGGGCGCTGATGCTCTGCGGGGACATTGGTCAGCACAGGGGCCGCTGATGCTCTGCGGGGACAGTGGTCGGCACAGGGGGCGCTGGTGGTCTGCGGGGACAGTGGTCGGCACAGGGGGCGCTGGTGGTCTGCGGGGACAGTGGTCGGCACAGGGGCCGCTGGTGGTCTGCGGGGACAGTGGTCGGCACAGGGGGCGCTGGTGGTCTGCGGGGACAGTGGTCGGCACAGGGGGCGCTGGTGGTCTGCGGGGACAGTGGTCGGCATGGCGCGTTCCTGCAGGACTCATTGGCCAGGAGATGATGGGAGGAATGAGTGACCTTTAACCTCTGCCCGCAGCCGTGCTCCCCCCCCACATTGATCGACCCGGACCATGTCCAGCTGGGTCCCCGCAAAGCCAGTCAGCCGGAGAGCTACTTAAGGGGCAGCATGACGGCCCTGTCCGGCTTCCGCAGTCATTAATTACGTTTTTATCTGTGACAGTGATAAACCTGCCGTGTCACAATCCAGTTTATTAGGGTCACTCTATAAAACACAGAGACGAATCTCTGCAAAACCACACACTGAGGAGACTAAGTGGGGAAATAGGGTCATAATGAGGGAGAAATGCACTTTGCAGATATTTTTGTACATGTATAATGTCACATATATTCCTGCAAGGGCTGGATTTTCATCTGTACATAAAAACTAGCTCGCGTCCAGTGTAATGTTTTTATATGTCTTTAGGGGACAACTAATCATTGTCAATGATAAAAAGTTTAACTTCAAAATATCAAAAGAGGGTAGCTGGATAGAACAGTGATGTTTAACAAGATAACTACACCTGAAGGGTGTTGGCTCGAGTCCCAAATGAGGTCCTGCTTTATACCCTTAAGCATGGTACTTCACCGGAAATACTCCAGTGAAAATACTGTAAGTCCATCCATCCAACCATACATCTTGTGGCATCTTCTCCAGCACTGGGGTACAGGAGGGCTGAGGCGGCAGAGGAACATGGTGACGGGATGCCAGCTCACCCAGCTGCCCAATTTTGGACTGCAGGAGGAAAGCAGAATAGCTGTATGGACATGTGAAGGAGGTCATTAGATTCGAACCCGGGTCCGAATGATGGTGCCACTCATTACTCCCCACTCCGCCAGCATAACACTCTCCAGGTCTCTAGACATCCTAAATCCATCCAGGCAGTAGAAGCTTACCCATTGGATCCTTGAGTTGTTATAAGTATCTAATTAATTGTTATGGAAATAGTAGTAAATAATTCTCTCTCACCCCTTATCCTAAGGATCCAGATTGCTAACATATACACTATGTTGCAGTTCAAGACAGTTGATTGTAGAGGAGGTGGGGTCAAGACATCTGATTGATTGGTCCTGCATCCTCTAGTTGCATCCTCTCATCTACAATCTGATTGGATTAATGTTGTTTGTAGCTTACAGGACAAAACTGTGCCAGGACTGTAGATGTTTTTTCTGACAATGTAACACCAACATGCCCTGCCGCTTGCAGATTGGTTTAAGGCAGGTCCTATTGGTTAGTCTCAGTGGGTTGAACCAGGCGGAGATTGACAGCAAATGGGAATGCCAGCCAGTTCTGATTGGAGAGCTCATCTTCTCCCATCATTCGGCTGAGTGATGCACATCCCCTGCAACAGGCAAGTGTCACAGCATTCAAAAGACCCAATAGAAAGCCCCCAAAGGTATTATCATTGTCCATCTGCTCACTGGTGTAGTAACAGTGTGCCCCCCCCCACCCCCCCAATTTTGGGTTGTTGATAAATGTTGATAGCATAAAACACATGTTCTCATACCCAAGACATGCATGTGTAACACTCCTGTAATGTATGTGAGAGTGCAATTCAGAGTCTTCGCATCATACCGGGAGCATATGATTGGACGCTTGGTTCCCCTCATGTCCCTCAGTTGTTTTGTCACTCCACAGTCAGTTGGATGCATCTTCTGGACCCAATGGGGGGGGGGGGTGGCTGAGGTTTGGGAGCCCCCTGTTGGCCAGAAATAGATACTACACTGGATAAACCCACCCCTTTCTGGGTCTCATGTGTATCTTTCTAGCGCCCTCGCTGCAATAAAATCCGTCTTCACTCCCAATGCAGATGGCTAAAGCTCCATTCTGGGGCAAATAAGGAACAAATCTCCGATTCCTGGGGCTCACAGTCCTCAGAGACCCCCACCCCCCCATTTCCTGAGCTAAAATAAAAAAATAAAAGGAAAAGAAAGAATTGAGCAGCCTGGCACACATGAGGGCGGCAGATATTCCCGATACATCCCCAAGGAGCGGATAAATCAATGTGTTAAACAGGAGAAATCTATTAGGTTTATGTGTATCAGGCTGTTAACTAGGAACTGACTGATTGCCGATGGTGTGACAGTGTATTTAAATGTGGGACTAAGTGTAAGCGAGTTTGCTATAAATGACGCAGGTCAGTCCTTCCATTAAAGGAGGGGGGGAACCACACCTCCAGGCAGAAAAGCCCCCCGGGGCTGTAGGGGGAACCTATTTCACAGGCCCATTCTGCAGCCTCTGCCTTCTCCAAAGAAAAGGGGGGGGGGGAGGGGGGGGGAGATCGAAGCATAATCAAGGTGTATGTTTAGAAAATTTATTGCTATAATTTTTCCCCCTAATCTCTTCCATTTTCCAGCTGCCCCTGTGACATAGATCATCATCCCAAACAGAAAAACAAGGAAAATTAATAGCAGTTTAAAATTTATCGGTCTTTGATTCTCAATTATGTGTGTTTATGGATTCATCTGTCTTCTGGAACCAGAATCTTTTTCATTACGGTAGAATATATGACACGCTGACACACACACACACACACACAAGCAGAGCATTTATTAAGTTCTATTTTAGTATGCTAGTTTTTTGGGGAAAACCTTTCTTTTAAAGATTGCCGACGTGACAGAAAACGTCACCACCGCGCAATCGGGAAACGCTCCGTCGATGGCTCTCGATCCGATCTCCCTTCTGCACAGCTGGCTGTTCATGATTTAGCGAGTGTCTGGGATCTGCTCCAACACCCTGACGGACCTTCTCTGGTCCACAGAGCAGTTGATGATGTGTGGAAACAGGTGGGAGCCACCAGCGCATGTATACGCACAAACACACACATACACACGCATATTTGTATTCGTATCTTTGTGGGGACTCTCCATTTATTTCTATGGGGAAAACCCTTATCCTAACATGATGACCCTAACCCCTACCCAGCCCTAACATTTACCATAAGTAACTAGAAGGGGTGGATAAATCAGGCATGTTTGTGCTTCACGAATTGGCAAGAACAAATCCGGCACTTATTATTATCAAATCTTCAGTAGCTTAGTTTTAGTAGCTGCCATTTGTTTCACAAACAACTTACATATCTTCTTTCAAGTTCAATTTTATTTATAAAGCACATTTAAAACCACCTTAGTTGACCAATGTGCTGAAGAGTTTGATTCGTGAGTAACATACTTACATGAAGACAAGATAAAAAAAAATAAACATCAAACATAAACACACAGACAGTGGCAAAATAAACACAACCACAGCACCAAGAGCAATGGACTATTGGCATCTAAGCCAGGTCAAATAAAATGGGGTTAAAACAAACAATTTCATATTATTATGTAGCTGAGTATTTTAGAGGAAGGCCCATGCAGGCCCACCGCCCCAACCCACTCCACACAAACTCCGCCCTCAGTTACTCATTTTTACTCATTTAAAGTTACTTTTACCATTTCGTTATAATTCTGAAAGCTGGGGGGAAATCCGTAACTGGATATCAAAACAAAATCCATCTCCACTATTCTGAGCAATCGCAAATAAAAGTTAAGGTGTGAGGCTGGTCTGGACGGCCGCAGATTTTTCATCATTCTGATCATTATATGATGATGGATGGAGACCTATGCAGTATCTAAACTGAACCTTTAACAGGCCATGAGCAATACTATCATTTCTTTAATAGAACTTGCTGACCGCGTCTTTCTCAGGTGCCATTTGTCATTTTCCCTGTAAAATAATCAATAACGTGGATTTGGGGGTGAAAAAAGTCATATAATAACATATTACGTCTTCTTGTGCTGTGCTGAAGACAAAATAAAATAGACCTATATTATTTAATAAAACAACAAATAATAGCGAAGGTTTTTTCGTTAAAAATGATTTTGAATCAGAAGCATAGCACGTGTCGAAAGAATTCGTATTTGAAACGAAAATAAAACAGTTACGATGAAAATGCCTGTATGGCGCCGTGTTTATTGTTCCGCCCGGTATTGAAATTGATGCGCGTGTCATTTTGTTCCTTTACTGACATCATTCTGGTCACTGAATTGTATCTGTCTACAAAGCAAAATCCGGAAGAAAATATCACAGTGTGCATTTTATATTGATCTGCTATACAAATAGCTTTGTTGTTTGTAACCGGCAGTTAGGTAAAGCCTTTTTAGCATTTATGAATTATGATCACGGGTTTTAATTATATAATCTCACAAATGCGGATAAACAGCATTTAACAGGTCAAGCACAGACTAAATGTACTGATCCCATTGTCAGATAGACTAAGAGTGCTTTCTTCCATGCCTGGCTTGGTGTAAGATTAGTAATTTATCTAAGGGCTACAGCCTGGTGTCTCGGAGAAACTGGTATTAAATGATTATCGTGAATTACGTCTAATTTTAACAGAAACTCAAGACACATAATAAACTTTTCTTTTTTTTATTATGTCCATGTTACTGAATTAATTTGCCCTGGTTAATGTGTACCTCAGTTAAGGTACTGGTTATATATAGCTGTTCTTTGTTTCACGCATTTTTTAGATATTTTTGCCATTTTATATATCTTACCATTCCATCCTTGCTATTTCTTGTCCACCTGTTTATATTCTGGTGTGTTAAAATGGCCAAACATACTTACTGCTCTGACAAACGATTCTCTAGACAATGACTTCTGCTAACTGCCCGTAATATTAATCATCAATGTTCTTCATTTAGTAAACACCAGGTGGCGCTGCTTCATTGGCGCTAACAAAACATTAAAAAGCAATTTCAGTAACAATCAAATGATTTATTATTAATTGTATGATCCATTTCACAGGGATATCTCTGGAAATGATAAAATAATACAAATTCCTGTTTCATTTTTACTATTTATAATAAATAGTAATTTCTGATGATAAAAATATGCTAATTTTTCATAGGAATCAAGAGATATTATAGTACAGTATTACCACATAAAGTTACTATTGTTCCCAAAGAAAAACAGAACCAGGGTAGCTTGATCTAAATTTCTCACATCTTACCCCTCCAGAGGAAGCACCGAAGCCCGTGTCCTTTGCTAAAGCGCGAAAAGGTGTATACCTTAGCAGGCCTTAAAACCAGTAAGCTATTAGGTCCAGTCTCTTTACGTGAGTACAGACTGAAGAATGGATAAATAGCTTTTCAGATTCTGTGTCTGATTTGCCAAAATAATCACCTGGGACAGGGCAAATGTCAGATATCTTCAAAAAGATGAAATCGTATACGCATTATCTTAACATGATCTTCCATTATACATGCCGATAGAGGACGCTGTTTCCATTTATTCTCCAAGACTCGGTCTTATTTTTTTCTGCTCCCTGTCTATTAATCACTAAATACTAAAGCTACCAATCACATCTAACACGATATTGAGCATTTCAAAATTCATTGTGGGGGCTGGATAATGGAGAGGATTTTAATAGAACACGCGTCGGGAAGGCACACGATTCGGCGACAATTGTGAGGCGGGCAGAGGTGGAGTAGCCATTAGTTATCTGACTGCTGAAAGCGCTGATTTGTTCTTACGCACTTATTTATATATTTTTAATTTGCCTGGAATCCAATCGAAACTGACTCTGTAAGTCTGAGTCATTGTTTATTACTTGCGATTCGGAGTTAAACTTCGTGAACTTCGTCAAGGAGAGAGAGCGACAGTACCAGAACTGTCAAAAAATTATGCGGAAACTTGTAAGGAGGAATTAGTTTCAATTAATACGGTATTTACAGGCCTATAGTCATTCGGAATACCACATGAACCATTATTTAAGGCTATTTATTTTTTTTTTATTCCAAAAGCTGTTATGTTTGTTTTCTCCGTATGTAGGCCTGTGTTCATGGCAACATTTACACAGACTATGGTCCTATTATAAATTTAAACTCGCAGTAGACAAATTGGCACCTATCAAGCTAGGAAAATGTCATATATTTAAACATACTGTAGATAAAAAAACATGATTAACAACATTAACAATAACAAGAGTCCAATAATGTAATGAACAAGAATATCTTTGAAAGGCCGACTTATTTTTTAATATAATTACGTCGATTTTAATTAGCTGTTCGTCAAAGACAAACGTATAAACGGATCTTAAAAAAGCAGGGACCGCACGCCTTTAAATGATCCAGTAACACGTTTTGTTTCACACGTCCCCACGTTGGTATTTCCAGGGCGGACATGCCCGAAGCGCTCCGCCGTCCCTGTCTATCACCACCTCGGACGTTCGGACGCTTTCACTTTTTGCTACGGTTATTTGCTTAGCAATACTTATTTATTTGTTTGTGACGTCAAATCGGGTTTGTTTCGGCAAAAACAAGCGATTATTCCTTAACCAGTTCACAAGACGTATTTATTAATGTATAATGTAATGTGACTTATTGAGAAGTAGTGAAATTCTGAAAAAAAGACTCCTCCCATATAAATCAATCCAAAAGCATCTCACTTCAAAGTAAACAGACGAAATTAAATTTGAG
This sequence comes from Brienomyrus brachyistius, assembly GCF_023856365.1. Classification (NCBI taxonomy): domain Eukaryota; kingdom Metazoa; phylum Chordata; class Actinopteri; order Osteoglossiformes; family Mormyridae; genus Brienomyrus; species Brienomyrus brachyistius. The sequence continues at coordinate 12,761,073 of NC_064552.1, forward strand.
ACACTTAACAAACAGTCTGACGTTTGTCATTCGCTTGCTCCACTTGGACTGCCAAGGCAAACCGCATGGTGATTTGTAATAATACCCCGACTCTTATTTGCTGTCTAATTGGACTATATAAGACCAATAACAGGCGAGCGCTTACACTCAAGGCAAGCAGTCAAGGGAGGGTGGACTTGCTTTCAAGCCTGTCCCCTCTATCTTCCACCGCCTCTTAATCCCATTTGCCATTGTAGGTGAACGGCAGCCCTGCACTCTTCGCGTTTAATATCGGTGACATTTTTTTTTCGTCATTTGCATCTGGCACTACGCTGGCGCGCCACACGATTCCTACCGCGGATCTTCGTAAGACCTGGATACTGACCGATGCTACTTTTTAAAGGTTTCTGTTTACCGTCCCGGGCGTTTCATTAATTAACAGAACAACCGACGTTTAAAACGGCACTCATTGGTGGCAGCGAAGTTAAAAGCTGTTTGTTTTTATTTTTTTCTTAGCCACGATTTCTTCCCCTTAACTTCTGTTTTGTGGCGTGAGATATCCGGGCGTTTAGTCGCGATGCCAGAGACGGCGCAAGAAACCTGTGCTGCTGCTAAAGACTCGCCCTTCTCCATTAAGAATCTGCTGAACTGTGACAGCAAATCCAGCAAACCCAGACCCCTGCTGGCTGCATCCAAGAGTGTTTTGGACGGCGGCTTCTCATTCTCCAAGGTCGGAGATCTGAGCTTTCCTCGTTTTGAGATACCCACGCAGAGGTTCGCGCTACCGGCCCACTATCTGGAGCGAGCGTCCGCGTGGTGGTACCCCTACTCCCTCAGCTCTTCGGGCCATCTACACAGGACAGAAGGTGAACATTCCTCATTCGTTTTCTTTGTTAAACGTAGGAACACATTCATTAAATTGTGTCTGGCATACCTTAATGTGCTGCATTGAAAAGTGAATTAAAAATAAATTAGCCTATTACGTTTACTAGGCTGGGTGACAAAATAAGCATTGTTATTAACGATCGCATTTTTAATAACTTTTATTATCATTATACTCAGAATAGCGAACTAGAAGTGTACGCTTGCTCAAACATTTTGTAATTACTTTTGGTAAATGACACAAAAAGTTATGATTTATGCAATCGTGCTATAACCGAATCCTTACAATAATCGGACACAAGAAAAACAACCCGCTGCTTTACATGACAATGATTTTTGTATTATTTTGTATTGTTTTCTTATTATTTTAATGTTGTTTTGCATGCTTATCGACAACTTTCCCGTTCCCGTTTTCTTTTCAAATCTAGTTAACGAAAAAGCGAGCGTGAGGGAATCCTCTCCAGCCTCGGGTACCGATCGAGATTCGCCGGATCTAGTACTCAAATCCGACCCCGACTCCAAAGAAGAAGACGGCAGCAAAAGCGCGGACGAAATCGTGCTGGAAGAGAGCGATCTAGAGGAACCAAAGAAAGACGACGGCACGGATGACTGGAAGAATAGGGACGACAGTCCGGATAAGAAACCGTGTAGGAAAAAGAAAACGCGCACGGTCTTTTCCAGGAGTCAGGTGTTCCAGCTGGAGTCTACGTTTGACATGAAGCGCTACCTGAGCAGCTCAGAGAGGGCTGGATTAGCGGCGTCCTTACACCTCACAGAGACTCAAGTAAAGATCTGGTTCCAGAACAGAAGAAATAAATGGAAGAGGCAGCTGGCCGCAGAACTGGAGGCTGCAAATCTGAGTCACGCAGCGGCGCAGAGGATAGTGCGCGTGCCTATTTTATACCACGAGAACTCGGCCTCCGAAACTGGGAGCGCAGCGGGCAGCGTTCCAACGAGCCAGTCCCTGCTCACATTCCCCCACCCCGTGTACTACTCACACCCTATAGTTACCTCCGTACCGCTGCTCAGGCCGGTGTGAGAACTCCTCCTTTTACACCAACAAAGTGTAATTTTAAATTTATTTATATAATCGAATATTCGAAATATTATTTTTATATAGGCTATATAAAATGCTTACATTTTTAATAGGGGGAAACGGCGTTGACATTACAGCCTGTATTTATTTGACGTGTGAAAAAAAAAATCACTGCAGATTTAATGTTCACAAATTGTGTCATTATTTTATATATCGTTGTTATTATCATTAGACGTACTGATGTCATGGTGTACGATATCACCTACTGCCGTTGAGTATTTTATTTCGTTAAGTAGCCTAAGTGAGTGAAATTTTTACGATGCAGTTTATAGAGTTTAAGAACTGGTGTACAGCTTGCAGCTATCGGAAACGTTCTTTAGTTGACTGACACCTAATTAGGAAGGCGTTTGCTGCCGCAGGATTTACATCGGTTTTCGGGGGAGTAGTTTCGATAAATAAAATATGTATGTTTAAATGCGTTTTTATATAAAACAAAAATACATACTGTGTAAAATTTGTTTGGTGTTTTATGACTGCATGAATCTGTTTTGTAAAGGGAATTGTTATCGGTGGAATTCTAATATGTGTGCAATATTTGGTATGTTGAGGTCATGCACAGCACTCGACGAGGAACGGTGAACCTTCTAGCCGTTATCCCGATTCAGACTTTAAAAGTATTCTACTGTATATATTAAGACTAATCAGAAATATAGAAACAGAATGAGAGGCCCATAATAAACGTATTTGTTTTTTTATTATTATTATTAAAGCGCTTTATAACTGGAGACAATCAATTTTCTTCCCCCCCCACCCCCCCACTGTATAAGCTGTGTATATTTTTGGTTTGATGTATACTCAATCATTTGGAATTTACTTGAATTCAGTCAGGAAATTATCTTGTATTTCATTTGTGGTTTAATACTGACACTAGGTTATCGGTATATATAAGCGAGACAAGGGGAAGAAGTTTTAATTGACTTACCGTTCCCTTTGTACATGCCGCGACATTTTGATAGTGTACTGCTGAATTAAGTTGTGAAATAAACTGTTAACATTCCATACTCCGTTTATGCTTGTTAATTCTGTAGCTGACGGTTTGTCTTACGTATGGGATGTTAGGTTTTAAAAATGACGGCCGCCTGTTCCTTTCACGGTGATATCTATGGACGCCTGAAAGATTTCCCGTCTTTTAAGAAGCAGAATTACGGCACCTAGATTTAGGATATGAAATCAGAATGGAGAAATGCCATAAACTTTCTTTAAAATTGTAATTAGAGATAGTATATGGGTCGATAACAACAACAACAGCAATAATAATAATCATAATAATAATAATAACAGAACATTTGAGAATGTTACTTGTTGCTTTGTCATTTAATCAGTCGTTATGCGTGTTCTTCTTCAGACGTTCGGTAACGTAGGCCTGTAGTACCGTGTTGGTAATATATCTATAGTAATCTCGAACTTAAAACCATGCATATCTGTCACGTAGTCGCAGTTCGAAAACATTTAAAATATGATCAAATCGCAATTGTTTTTGGAGCCAGCTGTCTGTCCGTAAATACCACAGGCATTTCCGATTTTGATTTATTATTTATTGCCGTACTGTGCAGAGTTATTCATCTTCAAGATGGTTTATGGCACTTAATTCATTTTGTGTCCATCGCGGAATATTTTTAAATCTTAATTTTCTTACGGTTACCAACATGGATTTGTATATAACTTTTCAAAGCCGATCGCAATAGCCGCGCTTTGCAAAATTCAAATTGCTGTTTTTAATAACTTGCTCCTCGTTTTTGGTTTAACATGGACTGACCCCACAGACTCATTTAAACAGTGTGTATTACACTGTATATTACGCTATAGTACACGAGCTCAGCTCGTACTTCGTTCTTTTCCGAGATGTAGGGTTAGGAGCTCCCTCAGTTAAAAATATAAATAAGTAAATCCCAGTTTATTTTCAGTTTTGTAGCCGCTATTAATAAAACACATTATTGTTGTGTCTATTATTCGTTCTTATTAACAGCGGAATTTAAACTTGCGCACAGCTTCGACAGGGCCTGGTTCAGAATTTAGAATTACATAGACATGCAGCCTAATCGCTCTAGGTCTTCTTACCCTTGCAAAAAGTTTCTGGTAAACATAAATGTTTAATATGCACACCAAGTCCCATGTATTCAAAATGCCTTTATAATCTAAAAGGCCAAGAATAGCATATCTATTAACGTTAAGTTACGATTTAATGAAGATAAAATATACAATTTTAATATATAAAGCTACAATGACAGTTCTTTCACATTAATTTAAAATATAGATCACGAAATTCACTCCGCGTAAAACAGCCTTGAAAAATATTTCTAAAAATAGTTTCTAAAATTACCCCAGTTTGACGAGGGTGCATGTTGTTAAGTAACAACAAGGCGTATCGTATTGTTTTTTAAATACTGGATCACCAGATCATTTATTTTTTACTTTTGAGTGATTTGTTTCAAAAGAAATGTGCCATAGGTTTATATAGGCTAATAAAACACATTTAACAAAAATTGCAGAAATGATTACAGAAACTGTGGGTTTTGCGTAGCGACCTGAATTCAGAATTAAAACACGCTAGATGTAAAACGTTTTTCGTCACTGTATAATAGATTTATATCAATTAGATGGTAAGTATGAGGATATTAATGATAATCACGTCTTTAATAAACATTATTCATTTATATTTTCACAAATTTTGATGACCTACACGAAACCTCAATATGCAAAAACTAGCAAAAGTATATAGCAAAAATGTAACCTACTAAATAAAGTCTGAATAACAGGACTCGTTCAACTAATGTCGTGATAATAATTTAATGTATTGAGATATTATACCAGGCAAGCCCAACGCGACCCCATTAAAGCGTATTTAATAGATTGGTAAAACATTATGCTTCAGCTAGTATCGATCGAAATACGGTGGGGGGGAACATTGTTTTCACATGAAAGCCATTGTCCAAGTTACAGCAGCGATCGTGACCTTGATGTGTTCGCAGACGTTTTAATAATAAGTTTTCAGTCTTTTCCGTAATTCCAGGTTTGTATTCCTATCAAAATATTCGGAGAACTGAAATGAATAACATAACCGAGAAGTTGTTCGTAGTTTTAAATAGACCGCATCATTAAATTAGATTACCGGGCTCAAGTGGGCGACAGCATCAATTATTTAGTTTTAACTCAGTTATAGCCATGTGCCCAATACTGACAAATCGCTTTCTCAGAAGTCATTCACATACAGAATCATAAACTGGCAATTTTAAAAGCATAGGCCTACGTCACGGGCTACATTACTGCCATTGGTAAGAAAACCGCACAGACCTCTGATACCAGTTAATTGGCAGTTATTGAAGGTTACCACGTACATAAAATAATAGTGCGTTTCCCACACTGAGTAATTTCTGCATTGCAGGTATAGGTTCGCGTGCAACATTCAAATCCCTTTATTTAAAGCTTTAAATAAGTTTGCTTGACTTTATATTAGCTTGGAACCCTGTCGATTTAAACCTAAATTATTTAGCCTACCAATTAAAATAGCTCAACGTGAGAAATTTGCGGCGTTTTCGGAAATAAAAGTTCGCAAGTGACTGAGTTAAACCATCAGATTTTCATCAAAGTTCTATTAAGTGAAACATAGGTTGTGGGGCATTCTCTGATTGAAACAGTTTAAATTTTAATTGTGTTTTTAATTTGACATACAGTTGCAGAAAAGAATGACACCGCGACGCCAAAGGGCGGTCGATTTCCCGCGTCTCTCCCATAGGAATTGATGAGTCTATAAGGGCAGTGGATTGGAAACCCATTAAAGCTCAGTGGTTTAGTTGTTAATTGGAACGTGATGGATAGAAGCCCTTGGATGGGCTAGCCTGATTCAATCTGTATAGCTTTCTGTTTCCAATAAATTACCCAATTCATTTTCAACCACAGATTACATAAACTGTAAATTGTGTACCTTCAGGGTTAAAAAGGGAACCGGCCCCGCCCCGCTCCAACCCCAACCCCCTTCTGAGCGATGTCATTTGAACCAGAGAAAAGAGCGGACTCAAATCCTCTGAATGAAAATCGAAACATAATCAACGTTCATACTTAGAAAATTTATTGGGATCATTTTCTCTCGTAATTTCCTTATTTTTAAGTTTAGACGCCTCATACATCATAATACACAGCCGTAAAGGCTCTATGTTTAATATTTATCGAAACTTGATTTCCTGATCGAGGCTGCTCATGACTTCATCTGTCTTTCAGAGAGAAAACCGTTCTCCCGTGCTATAGGGTTAGGCTTTGGTACGTGTGTATGTCACACACACACACACACACACACACACACACACACACACACACACACACACACACACACACACACACACACATTTTTACTATATAAGTGTGGGTTCTCGGCAAAATTGTTGGAATTTGGGACACCCCAAAAAGTGCGCCAGAGGTTTTAGGAAAAGGCTAAAGTCGCCATCTCGCCTTAAATCGGGGACATTGCGGATTAAAGACTTGACATTATGATTAAAGTTGACCATTTGTTATGTGTCTGGCTTCCGCGGATGCCGTAATAAGGTTAATGTAGTAGAACAACGAAAGCGAGCCGCACCTGCCCCCCAGACACGGTTAGGGGTGGAGCCCCCCAACACTGATCAATTAGTCGATCAATTAACTGCCTGCCAGCACGTGAGAGGAGGCATATTACCGAATTAATTATCCGATTAATTTTTAATTGGACACAGTGGAGATGCAGAAAAACAATGTCATTCATTCCCGTCGTTTCTTAATTCAACTTTTCCTTTCAAACGCAAGCTTCGTTGGCGTGGCGCTCTAACTGGATTTTTGGCAGATGATCAGTCTGTATATCACAATCAAAATGTTTCGAAACTATTGAACTTTTCAGTTAAAAACGGATGAGGGCAATTCGCGACAAGATATTAATGCTCTTGTATTTATAAAAATTTTACTATATGGATTTACTGTCTTATTTTTATTTTATAGTAGTATTGTAGTGGGCTAGTGCAGCCACCGTATTTTGTAGATGCCAAATAGAATTTAATTGAAACCTTGAATGACTGCAATTTAGAAGTGAATGCTTTTTTTCAGATTTAGAATATTCATTTGTGCAAAGTGGGTTACGCTTAACCCTTCCATTGACGGTTTTAACGAAAATACCGTAGGCCTATGAAAAGAACTCTCGCTGTCACCATTCGCAAATAATAAACTTTACGAGGAACAAAACCTTATTCTGAAAATGTTCAGATTTTGTGCATATCTGTAGCAAATATTTGTGAAGCCTGTTTTATAAATATGGATGTGTTTTGGATGTATATTGATATTAACAAAATAATTAACAATGTTACTCTTAGAATACCCCGCTCCTGCTTTACATAAACAATTGCGGAAAACTGTAATTGTAAATATGGCTTAAAATGGTATTCCGTATTAAAACTACTCAGCTCATCAGGTAACCTGCGTCAAAATATTACAGTATAGTCATGCGTCTCGTTGCGCACACTGGAAATCTCAGTCCCTCAAATTAGCCATAACCTTTCCGTTCTGCTGACAATTTGAAATCGCATCGCAAAATGAACTGGACTGCCTCAGAGAAGCAAAATGTTGGCAAAAAAATACGGGCTACTTTTAAGAGTATTACCCATAGTCCTGCATTCCCATGACAATGGCATTGCTCACTATAAATTTGAAAAAATATAATTTTCCTTAAATAAATGAGATAATACTTTCGTTCTCTGTTAGGCCTTCAAATGTGACAGAAAAACGTCTATGAAAACGTGTACTTGTGGCAATTTTAGTGCTACAAGGATGTCCCAGAAGGTCATTATCAAGTAGGAAGTTGATCAACCGTGTGAAACTCTGTCATCGACATTAACTTCTGAAAACCTCAGCATTGGCAAACGTACGCGGATGGTAATTTATTTAACTTTCGTTTTTGCTTTATGAACTCGTAAAATAGCCCGCACGTCGAATCAAACAAGTAGCGCTGATAATATGAATGCTGTTAAAATGCAAATATCCAAACAGCAAAAGGAAAGGCTGTATATAAATATGTAACAGAGCCCATAATTGGTACCCATAAAAGTTTTATATACATGTACTGTTTAATGGTATATACTGTAAAACATCGTTTCGTCTATTAATAAAAACAAGAGTGTAAGTGGGGGAAAATGTGTGTATATATATATATATATATATATATATATATATATATATATATATATATATATATATATATATATATATTCGCTTTACATATGCATTTTTTCTTCTGTGTCTTAGATTTCATATCCACTTTTTTCCTTCGGACCATTCCAATTAAAGCATTGAAGTCGGTATCTCTAAAAAAGAACTAATCGGTGGGTCTTTGTTACAGATGAAACGCAATTGACACAAACTCTGTGAGGCACGGCTGTGTTTGTGCAATAAAATACATATTAGGACTACAAAACACAATTAGTCAAACCGGCGCTGTTTTTTTTTCTGTGGATGTCTCTCGGTCCCTGCATCGCTCCGTACAAGAAGACAGGCGTTTTGAAATTTCCGGGGCATAGTTTACGCTTGTGATTGGCCCATGAGAAGCTTACCAACATGCAAAATGAGGCAACGCCACAACACTGCCTCTAGTCGACAGCGGATGGTAGTAGGTAGAAATACGTATAAGACTGTGCGTTCAAGAAAAAAAAACCCTCCCGACATCACTTTTTAATCTCTCCACATATACGGAACACGGGTTTATGTTATCGTTCTTTTTGCATACACATAAAGGCTTCTGATTCCCCCAGTGTTATGAATCCAGCATGAGTAGCACAGAAGACAATGGTAGCAAATGCTCACCGGCCCCAGTTTCCAGCTTCACCATTCAGTCCATTCTGGGCACCGCGTCTGAAGGCGCGCGCGCAGAGAATTCCAAGGAAGGGCTGCACAGGAATCGCGCGCTGTCCGTATCGTCCGAGGAGTGCAGTGGAGGAGAAGAGCCTGTGGATTGTTACTGTGCCGAGGCCGGAGACCAGCACTGTGATGGTCGACAGCAGGCTCTTAACTTTTCTTGTTTGAGTAAGTTTTACAGTTCATATTATTATTATTATTATTATTATTATTATTATTATTATTATTAATTTACACTTCCGAACGCAAAGATATCGTTGTATAGTATGTTATTCTCTCAAAGCTATTTTGAGGGACCTCGTCAAATTGATGAAATCGGCTTTAAAATGAAATAATTTCCCCCAAATTGTTGTAAAATGTAGTCTGATTTAATTACGGTTTGTTAAATATTAATTGTATGCCATTGTTTATTTAATGGGGCACTCATAGCTTTTCGACAGTCGATCAAGTGGCCAAAGTTCAAACCTAATGAACTCCTCATTAAAGTACAGAATAATGTTTAAATGTAATAAATCATTCGCTTTACACTGTTGCACCACACAAATCATTTTAAAGGTTTGGGGTTCTGTGTTAAAAGATAGAACTTACGAACGACGCAGCGTTAATAAGGCTTCGGGAAACTCACTATAGTTCTTATGAAAGCCATAATGCGTCGTTATGTATTAATAGAGATAATAGTATATTTGACGTGAAAATTACCGTAAAATAGTAGACCAAAGAAATCTTGTAAATTATTTTGTAATAATAAGACGATGTTAGCAACATCATTTTTATACTTTTGATTTTTGGACATCACCGTACCGTCACTGTCTTTTTCGTAGACGCAGCGAAAAGAATCGCATCGGTTCCAGGTGGAATAGAAAAGGGGAAGAATTCATCAAAGGGTGTATTACAGGATTACAAAGAGGAAAAGCAGAGACCATGTAGCCAGATGTCACCCGTCTCTGACGGAAGGAAAAGAGACGCCGAAGACAAACATAGTAACTCCGCCAAGAAGAAGACCCGCACGGTGTTCTCGCGGAGTCAGGTGTACCAGCTGGAGTCCACCTTCGACATGAAACGCTACCTGAGCAGCTCCGAGCGGGCCTGTCTCGCCTCTAGCCTACAGCTCACAGAGACCCAGGTCAAGACATGGTTCCAGAACCGCAGGAACAAATGGAAAAGGCAGCTCTCGGCAGAACTTGAAGCAGCCAACATGGCACACGCTTCTACACAGACTCTGGTTGGGATGCCACTTGTTTTTAGAGAAAATTCCCTACTCAGGGTTCCAGTGCCAAGGTCCATTGCTTTCCCCACACCTTTGTATTATTCCGGCAATAACTTACCTGCTTTACCGTTGTACAATCTTTATAACAAGATCGAATACTGAATCGAATACTCCGTAACACAATTCATACATGTAAAACATGTCTATGTATATTTATAAACATTTCTTTGAACGAAGATGTTTTACATTTCGTATAATAACCTGCATATATGTTTAAATACGAGTATTTCTCTGATTGTAGCCTATTAAATACACCATGTGTATGTTATTTTGTACTTTTTTAATTTAGTGCTTTTCCCGTGATTAACTGATATACATGTTATCGCAAATGTAGTGCTGTAACGGAAGGCCGCCACAATAAATGGCAAAATAATTCTATTCGTTTTTTTTCTGGGCACGGAGCAGAAATCCACAAATGCTGCATTTCGATTTTACTGACTGGTAAAAGTATCCGTTACATTTTTAAATGGCAGTAAGGTAAAATATTGATATATTGTTTCTTGTTGTAATGTTAATATATAGGCAGATTTGCAGGATATTCTTGGCACAAGAGTGAAGGAAAAGGAAAGACCCACTAGAGGTTAGAACGGTGGCATCTCAATATTACAGTAATTTCTACAAATATAGGTTCTGGATTTCTACGTGTTTCATGGTGTATTCCATTCTTCAACTACAATATATTAAGAGTATTCAGTGACAGATGACAGGCGAGTTATTCAAGGACACTCGGATAGTTTGTTGCGAAACGAGTAGGCTATGTAGCCCGACAGAAAAGTGGTGTGCCTTTAGGTTTCTGGAGAAATTATTTAGAAAGGTGGCAAAATGTAAAAATCTGATGGTTAATGACACAAGTTTTTTTCACCTTCATCATCATGTACATCATTGTGATTTTGTATATTACGTCAGGGGTCAAAAAGCAAGTAATCATTTGAAATTAACTATGAATATTTCAACACTACAATACAACTACAGTATTTAACTACTACTGAACAGGAACTAAAATTACTGGGTACCTAATTTGAAGTAACGTCTAATTATGTCCCGTTTAATCGATTACACTCAAACTGTAGTCAGCTCAAGATATCTTAGGTCGAATTAAGTCCTCGAAGGACCAAAATCGAACGTCATTGAAAGCCCCAGCAACATTCCTCCATATCAATCAATTCTGTTTAAATTTACAATAAGCATATAATCATCTTGAAAGATTTGTTGGAATAAAAATTCAAAAACGGATTATGACACAAAACGTAGTCTGCATTGAATCGAACATTTTCAGAACATGACATGCCAGTAGGTCTAATTATATCTGTCGTATTCTCTTCAAAAATACCCTAATCCAAGTATAATTCTACTTATCTAAGAAACATGCGACGAAATTAGAGTAGGCTATGCTCCTCAGTGCCCAGGAGCATACATACCCTATGTATTTCTGGTGTTATTGTGCGCTCATACTCCAGTTAAATATTCCTTATCTACACGGGGTCCAGCTTTGTGAGTACAGACACGGAGCACGTGATATACACAGTGGCAACGGAAGAACTGAAAGAGAACCGGAAGTGATACAAGAGCCAATCAAAATCAAGGCGGGAGCGCCAGGATTTCGAGCCTGCCAATGACAGGCCGTGTTTCTTTCCTACACCCTCGCTAGTGAAGCCTGCACCGGAGACTCGATTGCTGTTTGCTAGCTAAATTGTTTCGAGAGATATACTTTATTTTTTTTCAGAATAAAAACGTATTACAGGGTAGTAGCACTCAACGAATAGAGGTGAGTATGTATCCAACCGGCCAAAACTTTCTCTGCTAACGAGGTGTTGCTAGCTGCGGGTTGGAAGCGGCACGACGTGACAAAAGAAGGCCTAACATTTTCGTGACCACTGTATGTCAAAGTGGGTTACTGGTTTTAATTTTCCAACAGAACGTCAGTTATTTTAATTATTGAAATGAATCTCTCAGTTATATATTTAACGGAAATTCCATTGTTTCTGCTTACGGGTGATGATGCTAGCTAGAGTTAGCCAATTACTACATCTGGGAGAAGCAGTCAAATACAAAAACACACAATGCACGCTAGTTAAAAAAAAAAAGTACAGCTTCACAAGAACTTCGGCAGCAAAATTGCGATTATCGGGTGCATGGTCTCGACAATAGTTTTTTTAAGAATGTCAGGATTAATATACAGCTGTATCGTTATTGTATGACTGGCGCGTACAATAAGACGCATTTATCATGTATTATGGGGTGGATCCACACATTAATCGGTACATTTTTCTGCCAACAGATGACTGGGTCGAATGAGTTCAAGCTGAACCAGGGTCCAGAAGATAGTATCTCGGCAGTGAAGTTCAGTCCTAGCACAGCCCAGTTCTTACTGGTGTCCTCCTGGGACTCCACTGTCCGCCTTTACGATGTTGGCGGGAACTCTATGAGAATAAAGTACCAGCATTTGGCCCCCGTACTGGATTGTGCTTTTTATGTAAGTGAAATGGATGAACCCGTATGCAGTTCTTATAAAATTACACAGTGACACTTTCTGATTTCTGAGGGTTTGAATTGCACTCTGATCATGTCCTATTCCAGGATCCCACACATTCTTGGAGTGGGGGTTTGGACATGCAGCTGAAGACCCATGATTTAAATACAGACCAAGGTATGCTTGCCACTGCTAAGCAGTAGCCTAAGTGCGACATTACTGGTAACCTCACACATATACAGTATAATAATGCTATTACTACTTAATTCTATGTTGTATTTAAACTTATGATTACTTACCGTATTAACATGCCGTTGCATATGATGCACACGGCTGATTGTCTTTGGATCTGTAGTATAACGGGGACATGCAACCCTTCCCTTGCTCTCAACAGATACAGTTGTGGGAACACATGATGCACCCATCCGTTGTGTTGAGTACTGTCCTGAAGTCAACGTCATGGTAACGGGCAGCTGGGACCGGTCTGTAAGGCTGTGGGATCCACGCACACCCTGCAATGCCGGTACCTTCACCCAGCCCGAGAAGGTGGGCCTACGTTTTATGAAAATGATGATTTACATGAACAAAAATGAGTACAGACTTTTCTAGAGCGAATAAACTGTCACGATTATAGTCCACGTTTATTACTGTAAAAGGATTAAATGAGCAGTGATCCTGTTATACTATATGACAGTTTTTACTGTGGGTCTGCTGCATAAAAGGCTTTCTTCCCTCCTGAATCAGTCTATTGGATGGATATTTGCAGAGTTGTGTTGCGGCTTTTTATATTGGCCATTTTTGCCTGTCAGCAGTGAAGCTGTGAAACGGCACCTTTGTAAGTAACTGCTGTGGATAAAATAGTTTCATGAAAGGGCTTTTAAGCCTATCTGTACTCACAGGAAAAATACAGGCGAGCTCCAGGCTTTAATGGCTGTGTTACTTGTTGCTATGTTGCAGGAAAGGCTGCCTGGCTTCACACATTACTCATGACCCAATTTCCGTAACGGCCCCGTGTTCAGGATAAATGGATCGCATTAGATAACGGCTGTGATTTATAGGTAACCTTAAAAACCGGCAAGGTGCGCGGGGCGAACCTGACAGATCGGCGAGCGAATTAAGCTGTTTATGAGTTCCGCAGGGCGCGTAATCTCGTCAGTCTCAGTAATTCTTCTGAGCGAATGTTTGTACCCGGCTTTTCACGAGTCTTATTTGATCTGTCAGGTCGGATGCCTGTGCATGAAGAGTAGGGGGAAAACGTTCGGGATATAGAGCCCGAGCTGTTGGAAAATATTTGCAAAGCGCTGGCCTGTGTTTTGTTGATTTTAACTGCAGTTTGTGCGAAGAACTGCAGTGATTTAGAGCCTATAGAGGCGCCATGGTGTCTGTCACCGTGGATACAAGAGGATACACTTATTCGCCAACACCCTAAATTCTGAAAACAAAGACTCGGAGAAAACCAAAATTCTGTTGTGCTCTGAAATGGGTTGAATTGGTGGTGGTGAAGTTTTCTGAATGAGACGAGCGAGGGATTGAAGTTGCTTTCTGAAAACCCTGCCTCCACCTCCCTTCTATAGGTATACACGCTCTCCGTCGCAGGGGACAGGCTGATTGTGGGGACGGCTGGCAGGAGAGTCTTGGTCTGGGACCTGAGGAACATGGGCTATGTGCAGCAGAGGAGAGAGTCCAGCTTAAAGTACCAGACCCGCTGCATCCGGGCCTTCCCTAACAAGCAGGTGAGCCCGCATATTCAGTTAGGGCAGCGTTTCCCAATCCACACTGGGATTGGGAAACACTGGGTTAGGGGGCGGAGCTAAATTGTATGCTGGACCAACAATAAGTGATTGTTTCTGTGCTTACGTGAGCCGGGTGGAGCGTTAGCCTGTGCGTGACTCTGTTTTCAGGGCTATGTGCTGAGCTCGATCGAAGGCCGGGTTGCTGTGGAATACTTGGACCCTAGTCTGGAAGTCCAGAAGAAGAAGTACGCTTTTAAATGCCACCGACTGAAGGAGAACGGAATTGAGCAAGTGTATCCCGTCAATGCCATCTCCTTTCACAGTGTTCACAACACCTTCGCCACCGGTAGGTCTGCCTCTTAATGTAACGTCCGGTGACCTTCTTTGAAAGTGGCCAGTACGTTTGTAGTCGCCTCATTTAGTCCACTGATCAGCTTGATTAGTTTTAAGTGTCCATCAGAGCTTTTAGAAACCCTGTGGTTGGAAGGTAAGATATTATTGGAAATGAGACCTGATCATAAATATTTCTGCTGGTATTTGTGCTTGTAGTAAGCAACCCAATCCTGAAGTGCTGCTATCCAGCAGGTTTTCCATCCTGCTTGATGAGTTACTATCTGCCTGAGATCAGGTGTGGTTCATCTGGGACCAGGTAGGATGGAAAATCTGCTGGATACTGGCACTCGGGGATCGAGAGCGCCCCGTCTCAGGTGGTTTCTCTTGATCAGTTCTGCCTCACTCTGGTGTGTGTGAAGCTGCCCATTTTCAAGAAGCTGTCTTATCCTCAAGATACATGGCAAGACCACGTGATATTCAGATATTTTGGTTTTTAAATGACTCGCAGGGGGCTCAGATGGCTTCGTGAACATCTGGGACCCGTTCAACAAGAAGCGTCTGTGCCAGTTCCACCGCTACCCCACCAGCATCGCGTCACTGGCCTTCAGCAACGACGGCTCCACGCTGGCCATTGCCTCCTCGTACATGCAGGAGCAGGGTGACATCAGTCACCCCGAGGACGCCGTCTTTATCCGCCAGGTCACAGACGCTGAGACTAAGCCCAAGTGAGTCCCTCCCCCTGCTCCCCCCTCCCTGCCCTCGTTTGTCAGCTAATTAATTTCCATAATTCCGTCAATGGGATTATTGATGGCGACGCGCACAGCTGCAGCCCCTGGACAGTCTTTATCTCTCCTTCCCGAAGGCTTTCAATATCCGGCAGTTGATAGACGTCTGACAAATGAAATAAAATGAGAAGGAAAAAGGCTGTATTGTCTGTTTCTCTCCTTTAAGTCCCTGCCCCCATCCCACACGAGATGTCAAATGCTGCGTTTTTGCACTGGTTTAGGGATGAGGGTACTTCATGTCTAGTACAAATGTATATCGGAGCTTTTTAGTTGGGTCCCGTTGCGGACGAAGGCCAATTAGAATGGCTGGGCTGCATTAATGTCTCTCCCTGAAGTGGCAGCCCAGTTTCTGCTTTGTGAAACGCACGGATATGCGAGCGACATTAATCAATATTCCCTCCATTTTCCTGAGGGGATTGGGTTGGCATAGGTGCACTTTCAGATGAAGACGGTGTTTTGTAATTACTTTTTCTTTTTTTTCAGCACCAGGAACTTATGAAAAAAACACCCTAATTAGTAGAGGTGACCTCTGATTTTCATGGAGATGGTAGAACTTGATGTTTATGTGAACCTCTGGTGACCGAGTTACCTGAAAAAGGTTTTCTTGGATGCTCCTGGCTTTCATGGATGGGCAAGGACGGGGGGGGGGGGGGATACGATTAGATTTGCGAGCAACAGTGCAAATCCCAGCAGTCAATACTGCCACGGTTAACATACTCCAGAAATCCTGCTTAGAGAGGCAGTGATGGCATCAGGCAGGCAGCCGCGATGAGAATCAGAGCCGTGACCTCACAGGTTTGAAAGCAAGCAAAATGTACAAAAATGCAGGTGTCTGCCCGCTTGCATCTCGTTCATGTGACTTGCCAAAAGCGTATTTATAGAAATGCAACAAAGTTTTTGTTCCTGTTTGTAGGGATTTAAATATGCACTTTCCTAGTCAGTTGGAAGGAAAGGTACCGCTCAGCGAATTTTTTTTTATTATTATTTATTTATTTATTTATTTTTTTTTTTATATTATTAATGTCCTGGACACCAAATACTGTTTAAACAGCTATCGATTGGACAGTTGTGGTATATCTCAATTGTTCTAAATGCCGTGTCCTTGTGTTTGACTTTTGAACAGTGGCGTTGCTGGGGTTTCTGGGCTCTGTTTGTGTGTGTGTTTACTTCTTCTATTTGGACAAAAATTTTGCAGGTTTTTCTGTTGGTCGATCATGAAAACAGGACTTATGAATATGAGACGGCTGACTGCGGGCAGGATCGGCTGCAGGTTCCACCTTTTGATTGATGTGTTTGTCCCGCAGGTCCACCTAAGCTCCCTGGCATGGACAATTCGCCATGTCCCCTCCTGTCATTGTCCTGTCCTTGAAGCATCTTGGGAGATTTCAGCTGGCATCCAGTCAAACCTTGATGAAACTCACCTTTTTGTTCCTCGTCACTAATATTTTTTACACGTTAAATATATTAATGTTTCCATTTTCTGCACAGTCTTCGGTTTCCCCTTTAAGGCGTTTATTCATGTTATCCGACTCGTTTTTAAACTACAAGACTAACCCACTGGACATAAGGATGTACATAATATACAGTGAATACTGCTTATGACCATAATATCATTCCATCCAGGTCTTGCACAGCAGATGCTGAAATAAGGAGAGGTTTTACAGATAATGGTAACGACACGTACGTCACAGAAGCTGGTTAGTACGTCATATGTCTAGCGAAATACACTCTAAAAAGGAAAAATCGTTTTGCACCGTGAAATTTCATTGTAATTTTCCCTATTATACATCGGTTTTAAAAAATTTGACCTGAGTAGGAAATAAACATTTTTATTAAATCCTTCCTTTCCCCCTTATCTGCTGTGCTCTAGGTTGTGTTTTATACGAGATAGGTGGTTTGCGATTTTTTTTTTCCCTTGGTGACGTTGTACTAAAGCTTTGCGAACCCAGCCTCAATAATAAACTGAAACGCAGAGTGCTTGGAAATGTATTAATGGGAAAGTTTTGTGATACAGACGTAGATTCAGGTTTTTAATATATACGGGGAAGGTTTAACTTCAACGGCAAGTTATTGTTGCCTGTTTTTAACGCCACTCCCGGACCTGTGGCTGGCGTGCAGTTATTGAAATATCCCCTCCTTGCCGGCGGAGCGTTTTCACATTCAGCTATCACAGGAAACGTAATTAAATCGCCGCGAAATAAGGCCGCACAGAAAACCCGCGCATTAGCGTATAATTGATTTCAAAATGGCTACTTTTAATCTTACAAATATGTACTAATGCACTGACCTTTAATGGCAGCTCTGCGTGGATGTGTGAAGGGGTAATTAATTCCTTTTGATTTCGCTGCGCAGCGCCGGTGCTCTTTGCGGTGAAAGAGGCAGCGCTCAGCCATGGCCGGGAGCCGCTCCGGCAACAGTTGTTAAAAGACCCCTCCCCTATCCTAAAACCCTCTAGAGTAAGAAGCGAATGGCATAAAGATTATAATTATTCTATTTAAGAGCTACAATTTTTTTTGTAAATGGACTTGCAGTGGTGTAGAGAAGTGCGAGCAGCTTCTTCGATATCCGTAGCATTATTTGCTCGTTTGGTTAAATGATGTTTCTAATTCCCCCGTGATTACTTGTAATGAGGCAGTCTTTCACATTCTTTCAGAATCCATAAAAATTGCCTTCTTTTAAGATAATCACCACTCATAAACCGGCGAGAGAGAGCGAACAAGGCCGGGGCTTGTTGTGGGGAATATGATGGCAAATTGCCTCGTTTCCTGCCGTCTTCGCTTCCAGCAAATTAGAAAATTAAGTTTCTCGGATAAGCATTAGGACAGTCGTGTTTGGATGTCTTCTAAATGATCGAGGCTGGGAGGATATTTTCGAATATCTTAATTCCTTTTAATTATGCATTGTAAACCGTGTGGGGACGGTTTTATGTTTAAACTGTAATCGAAATGAATGTGGGATATAGAGGAAGGAAAACATGTCAAACAACTATTTGTTTTATATAAAGCTGGCTTGCATAGCTGATGCAAAATACCGGACGACAACTAAAACAGCGTGCATTTATCTAACAAGTTAAAATGCGGCGTATTATACTGGTTTTAAATACTAAAGGCCACGGATGCTGTGAGCTGAAGTGTAGCTGTCAGTCGGATGGTGTAAGTGCCCGCTGGCGCTCCGACCGCAGCCGCGGTGCAGCGGTGACGGTTTCATTTTCTAAGTGCCGACGTGTGGCAGACAGTGCGGCTCTACAAGAGACTGTTACATGACAATTAAAAAGGGGGAAGCGTGCATCTGCAGGCAGTCTTGTACATTTACCCTAACCACAAAAAGGGGCTTATGTGTGCACCGATAGCAAGGGTGACCTTCAATGGGCACCCGGGGTGTAAATATGGTTTCTAATATTATCACTATCTGATGCGCCCGTTCAACATAATCCGCGAGGAAAGGGGGAAATCACATGATATTTCAGCAAATATTGATAGCCCTCCAGAAACGTTACCCATAATATTTATTGGCACGTCGAGATCTTGTATATAGAATAACAGCGCTGGTCGACGTTTTTCAAAGGTTTTCTCAGACTAAGTTGGTATCAAATCTGATTTCAAATCACGTTCTGATGATAAATATACACGCAAAGGTTTACGCTAATATACTCATGCAAAAATGTATGATAAGATCGCTATGTCTCCATGCGAAATTGTTTCTTATTTTCTCCTAATGTGACTCAATAACGTTTGAATTAACATGTCCCGGTGTTGGCGATAGTTGTACTGGATCTGTCACGTGGATCTTATTATGCTGATAACTTGTAATTTTATGTGCTTTTGGTAAAAAGATATTAATTTTTAGAGAGAGAAACGTGCCGATATTTACCGAAATACACCACCATAGAGTTTTGCTGAACGCGAAGGATATTTATGACGGTAGTCTATATTAAATAATGTAGCGTTTGAGTTTCATTGAAACTCATCCCAAAACAGCCAATTAAGTTGTTAGTCCAAATAATTCCATTAACAGTAATCAATTGTTTATTTTTCTTTATGGTTTGCAGTTAAGCATAAACGTCAGGGATATCTATAGACTACTCGAAATTAAGCACATCGTGTGTGGGTGTGTGTCCAAAGTGTGGCAAAAACTTGCTTACTCTTGGGGACATTTAGATAGCCTAAATTTAAAAAAAATCTATGAATGCAATCAGAAAAGTACAATTGTCAAAGGTCTTGTTATTTGTTTGGTTGCTTATGGTTAAGGTGAGAGCTACGTAGGGCTTAAGGTCGTCATTTTGGATAAGGGTTTTTTCCCCATAGAAATGAATGGACGGTCCCCATAAGGACAGGAGCACACAAACTGTGTGTGTGTGTGTGTGTGTGTGTTTGTATGTCATGTTCGGTTCTTGACTGGGTGGAAAAGTCTCCTCCCATTATGTGAGGAGAGGATGGTTCTCTTTAGTCATTCAGGACTGCAGTAACCTTCTCCGCACCTCCAATAGCTGTTCAGCTTGAAGCTGCAGTCTCTCCGAGCGCAGATTAACACAGCTGTGTGGGCATTTCTGATGATTTTCTTAGGGGAGGAAAACTTTAAGACGTCTTCTGTGATTATTACAGCAAAATCTGTTTTCCTGCTTTTGGACCTTACACTGACTTTCAGTTATCATCTATATATAGTTCAGTTATCGTGATAGTAGGAACAAGGGGGGTTGCAGGCCTATGTTGGAGAGGGGTTTCTGTGTTTATTGGCATGGATAGGTTTTTATAATATATACAACTTTGGCATCACCCACCCCCCAGTAAAGACTCTCTATCCATTCATTTCTAACTGTGCCCCAATAGTATAGGAGCAGTGGTGATTTTTTCCATTTGTGTCAAACTCGTAGACCCTCCACTTTGACCATTTGCATATTTCTTTGGCACAAATGCATTAATCTGTCATTGACAATATTTGAAAGAAAAAAAAAATGAAATGGACACAACACATGGAGTCTTAATGTGAGAGGGGCTGAAATATGAATGAATTTGTGGGAACTGCTTGGAAGGGCAGTGAAAACCGTATATACCTTCAGGGGCTGGGGCATTTGATAGCCTCCAAAAATACAATTCCAGCAGAATTCATCTTCATCTGCTTCTGCATGTGCGTGTTTGTAATTAAGTATGTGTGAGTGGGAGAATCAGTACTGTCTTTGAAAACACATTTGTAACCATTAGTTGAGTGTAGTGTTTCCTGCTCTGAAGCGGGCTTGCCGATGATGTTAGAATTACCCCTGTAGCAGTTGTGTGTGTGTGCGTGTGTGTGTTGGGGGGTGGGTTGGTCGCTTTCGGGCTGGAGCCGTGTACTATGTATCACGGCGGGGAATGGTAACCTGACCCCCCCCCCCACCACCACCACCCCCCACCCAGCAGCCTGCGATTACCTCAGTCCAGCCCTGGGGATGCTTTTAAAGAGATCTGACCAAAGATACAACATCTCTTCAAAGGAATTGTAGTTACATCAGAAAGCAATTAGCCAGGAGGTCTCGGGGCTCCACTGCCACGTTTCGCACCCAGGACCATCCGTCTGCCCCCACCAGCACCGTGCCTTCCTCCTTAGGCCCACCTGGGTAAATAAAACGGGAGGGGGGGGAGTTCACAGGTGCCCTGGAAAGTCACCTGGGGCAGTTTTGCTTGTGACAAACGCGTGCAGGCAAATAGCGGCACACCTGATGGGATTCATTGGTTTGGATTTAGCAATTAGCGTTTAGCAACGCCGGGCCGTTCCTAACTCCGAAGGCTTTCCGTTTTTGTTTTTTAATTTAATTTAATTTGACTGGTAAATCACATTGTTCTACGGGATTATTAAGGCCGAAATGTATAAATATTTGCTTTGTCACTGTAGGATTTTGTGTAGGATTCATTACCAGTATTATCATAATTATTACCCTCGTTGCTAATCTTGACAGATTCCTTTCTGCTACAATTTAGCATTCGTGTCCCTGTTAAAAGGCCCAATATGTTAGGTTTCAAACAACCTTTACGGGCCCTATTAAGGAGAATGGAAAATTGCAGAGTAATTTACGCCTCTCTGCGGGACTCTGAGGGGGAAAGGGAGCATTTGCATTAGTAATATAAAGAACAACGATACTTGGTACAAAGAGGCTGGAATTTTTTTTTTTTTACCCAAAAGCATCTGCTACAGTTAACGATGTGACAATTACCTTAATTCTTTTTTTGGTTCGGTTTCCAAGACAATAATTGTAGGCCTGTTACCCAGAGACACACTAGAGACCTGACTTTAATATGGACAGATAACTGTATTGACTAGAGGACTCCACTTTAAGATACGAGGCCTATTCCCTCTTTGGAGGGCAGGCTGTGGGGTGGGGCCTGTGCCACCTGCCCCATTCAGCCTGCTGGGAGCAGGGGGGGGGCAGCACTTCTCAGCACAATATGAGCAGAGGATTCTGGGTAGGTCATTGGAAGGCAGCTGCTCATGCAAGTCTACTGTGTGGTCCAGCTCCAGTGATTCAGGTCTCATAGTGAAAACTGGTAGCAAAAATGATTAAGGAATTAAACTGGAGACCAGAATGTTATATGCTCAAGTCCCAGGACCTGCTACAAAATGACCTTACCTTGAGAAAATGTACAGTATATATGTATTTGTTGTATTAATACACTCTAGAAATGGGTATTTTCATAATATGATGTCCTGTATCCTGCACGTAATCTACCTGATGAAAGGAAAATCTGTGGCAATTTTATTCTAACTTGTCCCTTGGTTGCTGCATTTCTTAGGTTCAATACAGTGCAATCGCTTCCGTGGGTGTTTATTATGTGTATTATGTATCTAGCCTATGATAATTGGGAACTGTACTGCATTACGCTGGATGTGATCCCGCTTATTCGGAGTCCCTGGTGAGTTGCTTTTATTACCTGCTGAGATGCTTCCTAGGAGCAGCGTCCGGTCTCGCTCAATAAACCACTCGCAGAATATTCATTAGCGTAACAGCCCTTTTTTCGACTCTGCACCCCGGGAAGTACCAAAACCTGAGGGGTTTTCCCGTGTCTGATGCCTTTCCAGGTGCTCCTAATGCACATCCCTCGACCCCGGTTCTTAAAGCATCAGGCTGGCGAGTAGCAGTTACAGGTCTGAGAATGAGACCCACGGGCGACGTCCAGATACTTGTACATGAGCCAGTGTCCAATCATCCGGGTCCCTTCCTATCTAGCCAAAGGAAGCATGGGAATCTGCAGGGTGAGGAAGCGATACCCTTGATGGACATGGGAAGTCTATCATCTGCATGCCGATTTTTATGACTGCCCTTTCTGTCTGCTTTTGAATGTCATTCCCGTGGGGCAGCATATTTAAAAGATAAATAAAACGTGATCTCCACCCATATCCTCTGAACCTCCCCAGATCTCCCGCCCAGGAGTTAGGGCTTTTGAAAGACATGTTTGTTGGGATCGGGCACCAGTGCAGGTGAAGAAAACACCTCTTGAGTTACCTCAGATAGCCAGGTAACCACCTCTGAGTGAAAAGGTACATTTGTCAAACGGCAGTGAAACTGGGAACACAATGATGATCAACCAACCAGTTAGGAAGTGAGCTATCATATTAGGACCATTTGTGCAAGAGACTTAACCCAGCCGGGTCAAAGGGCAGTGATCAAAGACGGCCTTCTAGCAAGGTGATGAACCTTTGCGCAACAATAATCCGTCCTTCTTTAAAGGAATTTTTCCATTGCAATAAATTTTCGCAGGGTGATGACTTGCGTAGATAGTATGTTAAAGAGGCGGCGTGGTAACCTGAGGGGTAGTACAAAACCTACTGGGGTACTGGCGAATAGCCAAAAGCCCCTTACATTTACAAAGGTCAACGACACAGAAAGGTCTAATTATGAGCTAATTAGATGACCATTTATCCTCGAGGCAGGAAACTAACCTGTTACGCCTGTGTGGAGATCAGTTTTGAAAGGTTTGGTTGATTATTCTTCTCACCCATCAGAATCTGCTGGTTTGTCAACACTACGAAATATGTCGGAATGTCATAATTTCTCCAGTGAGCTCCATGGCTTTGCCTGCTCTCCATGGAGGTCACCTGTAATTCTGAGCTTAGCATTCATCGTGCAGGGTTGACCTACTCGTTTCAATGTGCTGAGTGATGGGTTCTTTATCATGCTCTGGAGCTGGCTTTTACTAAGCTAATGAAAGGCATGGCAGCTCGCACAGTGTGCTGACCGTTACACTTCCAAACAATGCTCTTCTAGAAGGTAACAGTTCTTCACCTTCACATTCAAAGAGTCTTTGTGCCCCAAAAAAGCGCACTTCACCCTGGAGTCGACTGTCGGGTAATTTGAGAGCAAGAGAGGACAGTGCTTGCGATGAAAAAAAATAACATTTCCATAGAAATTGACTGAGCTCATTACATTGTGCAGATTAGCTACGTCTTAGCGTGGAGAGACACTCAATGTCTAGGAACTTAGCATGTGTCAGGGGGTAGGGAGACAGCCCCACAGGGCACTCGGCTAAACATCCAGTTTTTAATCCTTTTTAAGCCAAAGTTATATTACTAGATTTTCTCTTTGTATTGTCATCTATGGCTGTGAAACTGTTACTTAATGTGTTCATGGCCAAGGGGTACAGGTTGCCCTTCCTGCAATTAGCGTTCACGGTTAGCCAAGCATAACTTGCAGCGAACATCTTTGATGCTCAGGTTCCCTGCCCTCTGAATGAGCGGAGGGATACGCAAGACATGAAGATGACAAGCCCATGTATCTGTTACAGGGCGCACTATTGCCTCCTACTGGTCCTTCCGTTTTAATGTAAAAAAAAAAACAAAAAAAAAACAGAAATGACCCATCAAACTGACAGCCAGCCCCAGCGTCGCATGGACTAAAACTGTCCCTCGGAGTCCTCACCACCAAGTCGTCATTGTTGTGCCAAGAAATTGTGTCACCAAAAACTGATAATGTCCTCATTTGTCCAAAGCAGGCTGTTTTAGTTCCCCTGAATGCTCTACAACATATAGGTCAGGTTGATATGATCTCAAGGGGCTTCGCAGTGCAGATTGATGCATCACACTGGCACCATTGTAGGACCAAGTAGGAAGTAATACAGAGCAGAGGGTCTCGCTGACACAAAGCGTCTCCTGTATCTTCCGTCCGCACCCACGCCTTGCTTGCTGAACCATGTCACGTTTTAGCGATAACACGGTGGCCTGTGGCTCAAAACATCCGTGTGCTGCTATTACAAAACATATGGCCCTGGTTTTTGAACAAATGCATGTAATACAACTGCGGTATGCTTGGACTAAAGGCCCAGATTAGACAATATCACCATTTCATGATTACAGTGGATATGTCACCAAACGTGTGCAGGGGGGAAAAAAAATACACAGTTTTCCAACGCAATCTTGCAGATAGATGAATTCAGCCCGATTACCTCAGCGACGGTGGTGCATGGAAAGCTATTGAATCACCCCCCTGTTATCTCTGACAGACGGGTATAAGTGGCCACCGTTAGACACGGCGGCGTCTGTCATCGTGTCACCGTCGACTGATTGCATTCCACGTGCCTGTTGGAGAGAGCGCTCCGTGTTAATTCTTAATTTTGTTTTCACAACTATAATTAACAGGATGCCCTCAGTGTTTAACCTGTACTACATCTATATTTGACAATACTGAATTGGGAACAACAAAATTCCCTGGAGGGGGAGGAGTTTACATGCAGCATCCTATTGGGCGCTTGTTGGCAAAACAAACCCCCCCCCCATCCCACTGAGTGACAGGACAGCTAATTGGCATGTCAGATGAGTCAGGGGAAATAATTCCTCTCCTCCTGAAATACACAAATTGAAAACATCTATGACTCCATCTAACTCTGCAAGGCTGAGTTAGCGGGAGGTTGTGATTTCAAGTGAAGCCCAAAAGCAGTCACTGGAGCTCGACATCAGAGGCTGTGCATTGTATCAGCGGACCCGTGGGGGCCTGGGGCAATTATGTGGGAGCATAAGAGGGGCCATAATTCATACAGAAGAGCCAACCTTATCATTAACCAATTGTATGTTCTGAACTGGTGAGTGACAGGGGAGAGGGCACTCCGGGAGCCAATCAGCTTTCAAACTGGGACCAGTGCCCCTGAGGCCCCGCCCCTGTAATCACCCCAACATGAGGTTGATTCCTAAGTCTCCCGAACAGGTGAACTAAACTGGCATGTCCTACGCACCTTAGGACAGCTGTTAACAGATGTGCAGTTCTACTGGATTCCCATAGAGTAGGTGTCACTGCAAGAAGAAAGCACTATTCTCAGAGTAGTATTATTGTGCAGGATAATATTATATATCTAATCTAATGTGCATGCCTAGTAGTAGAAATTCTGCTAAAGGGACAAGACTAAAAATGAGACATCGGCAAGCGTTCCTGAAATATATGATTAATTTCCTGTTTAGCCAAAAGAAATAATTACAGCTGTAAGCAACGTAATTCCGGCTAAAGGTCAAATTGAATTTTGCTGCACTCCTCTAATCACTTACATAATGAATGTAGTCTTTGCAGGCCTATAATACAACAGCATAGAATCGGTCTTATAAATTATCAGGCATAACTGAGAACATGCAAAGACGTGGCGTTTAGCGACGCTTGTCATCTCGCTTGATTTATGCTTTCGGTTAATGGCACCGCGAGAGATGTTTGCGGCAAAGCGTCCATGTGTTTTGACCGAAGGGAATGTCACAATTTCCGCCCCCCCCCCCCCCAAAAGCAGTGGGCACATTGCGTCGGCAGAGGGACGAGTGAGCACCCCCTCTCTCCCTCCCTCCCTACCTCCTTTCCTTAAAAAGCGCTCCGCCAGGTGTCGAAGGCCTATTGTCCGGACCACAAACGAACGCGGATGAGCTCCCTGGCATCTGAGATACAAGTGATAGGGAAAATCTCAAAGCAAATAAGTTTCTTCCCCCTTTTATTTGGCGCCTTATCGAAACCCCCCAGATAGGGAGAACAGAGAGGGTTTAAGGTTACCAGATAATTTCGCCGCCGTTACCCGGCTCTGCGTTTGTCAACGGCGGATGGTAAAATCTGTTACGCCATAATAATCCCTGGCTCTTCCCCAGCCAATGATTACATGTAATTATGCTTTTCCCCGTGCTATTACTCTAACTGGCTGTTGTGCAGCCAGTGAGAGGATGTGTGGAGAGTCAGCCGGCTTTTATAAGCTCTCCACTAAGGCCACTCCATACCCCTCCATTTTGGAATTACTGCCGGCCCTTTCTTTTGAAGTCTCTGTCAACGCACTCTCTATTTATGAGACGGGAATGCACTTGCGAGGTGGAGACTGATCGAGAGGATGGAGAGGGACGCTCTCAGCCTGAACAACGCCGCCGTAGCCCCGCGCCCCCGGCACCAAACAGTCTTCATTAAAAAATATCCGCCTTGCAGAGATGGATGCGGTCGCACCATGATGCAGATTTTTCAGGCACCTGGGTTGAAGTTTTGCATTTCCGATGTACTGTTTGTGTGATTCTGCATCTTGCATGGGAAAATGCGACAATATGTCCATCTTTAGAAAGCTGATGACCTGGGGGGGGGGGCAGACAATCTATTTAAAAGAGTAATTGATGTCTGTGTGATCAAATCTCCAGTGACTTGAACCCATAGTTTTTGAGTCTAGACTTTAAACTGACATTGAAGAAGTTGTATTAATTATTAACTCTCGTGAATTAAATTAGATTATTATTAGTGGTTCCTCACACCTGCGGGACTGTAGGCCTGAGTTCTGTCCCAGGTTTCCGCTATTGATGTATGATACTTATTTCTGGGGGATTTGTGTGGATTCCCTCTGATCTCCTCAAAGACCTCAAATGTCCCTTGTCTCACTGGATATGTTAGCTAGCGTTGAGAGGCAAGAGAACGCTTCAGAATATACCTGTCCTTCGCTCTAAAATGCTTTATAGCAGTTTTTCCAAATCCGGTCCAGGTTTTTGCTCCCTCCGAGCAGGGAGCAAAAATGTGGACTGCTGTGGGTCCCCGAGAACCAGATCGGGAGACACTGCTTTACAGGATTGTCTCTGGGGTGCTAGGACAGGGACTGGATAAGGTGTTCCTTAATTATGGATGGATAAAATCCACTCTCAAATGAATTACATGCAGTGTGTGCTTTACTAGGATAGGCATCAGCCCCCTGCGACCCTGAATAGGGCAAGTGGGTACAAAAAATGGATGGATGGATGGATGGATGGATGGATGGATGGATGGGTGTCATTAAGTCCGATCACTCAATCCTATAGCCTCGAGTATTTTAGACCCAAAGCTAATCTTCCTTCAAAAACAAGACAGTCAAACCCCAGGTAAACTCAGCTGAGCTCCTGACTTTTTCAATAGCTGGAAATGCCCCTGGATGGATGGATGGATGGATGGATGTATAGATGTGCTTTAGTAATAATTACAACCTCAAAGATTATATGGTGCACAATGAATTCCAATTCTTTTCCCTCCATTTTTTGTAATTTTTTTTCGTATTTTAGCAGAAACAGAAACGAGCATGCAGTTGTTCTTGTATTTTATGCTACAAATTATTCTAATACGCGAAACCAGTCAACTAGTTAAGACTAATTAGCATATGCAAAGGGCTGTTTTCCTGTTGAGTTAATTGCTTTAAACTGCCTGTCATAACCCAATACATTTAACACCTGTAAATCTAAGTCGGAGAATTTAGAGAAATGTAACATAGGTACACTATGCGTAATGTCTTCTTAGTAGCCGATGAGCTTGGATATCACTGCTCTCCATCACAAAATGAATTCTTGTGTTTCCTTTGCCCTTTTTCCTAGCACAGCGTGATGTGAGCAGAGCCTTGTTTTGAGTCTGTAAACCCTGATTTCGGTGGCCTGGTGCCGATTCTGCCCACAAGGGCTCTCAGCATCCTGTTACTGGCCAAGTAGCCCATGGATGCCTGCAGAGGTCCGGTCCAACAATCCAACCTCGATTGTTCCAGGTACCATGGATTCTCTCTCGATTGTGGTTGCATGTGGGTAATTAATAAGGAAATAGGCCTCATTTAACGGGTATATTTTACCGGAGAGTCATGCATTTGCTTTGCTCAGCTCTTGTCGAGATGTAGGTAAGTGCCCTGACCCCCCCGTGGCCTGTGGGGGGCAGCACTTCCTCCACTGGCACTGATTTGTCGCTCTTTATCACGCCATCCTCAGGTCTGATTCCACTCACACCGCTGATTTACTGTGTACTCTTACTCTACCGTCAACGTCAAGCACAAGGCAGGGTTAGCATTCCTGCATGACCTGCTGCCAGAGTTTCACAACTAATTTTGTTTCTTTTGCAGTTGTTCAGTACTGACCAAACATTACAGACCCATGTACTTAATAATGTCACTGACCAAGTCCTTAGTGCAAGGCGTCCACAGTTTCTGCCTTGGAAGAGAGGCTTGCGTCCCTCTAGCCTCTAGACTGGAGGCTTGGGGAGAAGGGAGCAGGTGTAGGTGAGGGCGGCGGCGGCTTTCCGCATGATTCATGGGCTGAAGAATGTTTTCCCCATCATAGCGAACTCCCTGCCGGCTCCAAACGCATTTATCACGGCCATCGAAGTGACGAACGGCTTAAGGTACCGCTAAACCAATTCACAATTTCGAGGGGTCGGAAATTCGACGGTCAGATCAGAGCCCGACTGAGACTAACACAGACGCAACTCTGCGGCTGTCAATCCGGAGAGCCCCGAGGACAGCAACCAATGCAGCACCAACTCGCAGAGGGGAACCACCTTAAAACATGCGCCTGTTTTCATACATGCGCGATCCCCGTGATAACGAATACGAGATAACGGATATGGATGAGCGTACGGTGCTTTGTGCAAAAAAAAAAAATCACTAATTAGGGATACACAATTAGTGGCAAACTATGATTGGTGGCGAAGGTTCATTTTGTCTTTATTAAGAGTCTACGATCATATGAGGGGAAATGAAGAGGTGAGGCTGCCCGGTTTTTTCCCATCTTCATTAATTTTAAAAGATGAATGAAAATATCCAGAGTGCCGATACATTTACATGACATGAACGACCATTTAAGGTGTCCTTTTATGTTTTCTGTTAGCTGTTATTTGGGGGGGACGTAAGAATCGGGGACGGGCCGGGATGCCCCGTTACTCACCTCTAAGCAGATCATTGTTAATTGACTGGTAACTGGTAACTGTTAATTGGTTCATTCCCCTCAGCCTCTGATCATTCAGGATGTGTGAACGGCATGATATTTCCTCTCCATGCTTCTTTGGTGCTCCTGACCAGGATAAGCAGCTAGCAGATAGATTAATTTTAGATACGGATGTGTATTTGTATATTTTCCCAGTTGTGAAAAGCCAACTTTTACTAAAAATCCCCATTACATCCCTACACCACATGAGTCTGCTCTTCGTCTTCACAGTAGGATATCTCTCTAAAACAAAGGACTTCTTTCATAGCAAGATCGAGAGGCTGTGAACGGCCTTCCCAGATCACGCTCCTCTTCCTCTTCACCCTGCGTCCATGATGATCTTCAGAGACCCACACCCTTCTGCCACAAGGGCACCTGGGCCTTAAAGATGAATTCTACCCAATAATTATAACGACCTCATTATGCTCACCACATGATTTTTTTAACAAATTTAAATAAATTTTTAATCCGCACTTTAAAAATAGAAATGATCTATTCGAGAAAATTTTCATTCTCTCATTTTACGAGAAAGAGGGTAGAATTTATGGCAGCAGAAGATCATCAATAATTTCATGAGCTTAATATTACCCCACGCGGGACGGTCTTTGTAAACGGATGTGCTCCGATTTCCATTACGTTCAATTAAATTTAAAAAACACCCCCCCACCCCACCCAATGCTTCCTAGCGTCAAATTCTCAGTGTCCCACGAAGCCACAAAAAATATCCCAGTGGACAGAGAAAACGCTCTCCGAAAATCACAGTCTTTTCCCACTTACACACTAGGAAAAAAGCAACTTGAAATTACTCTTTTCTTTGAACTAGAATTTGGAGCTGATTCCTGCCATGTCACACAACAGGACCCGCATGCTCTACTCACCAGTGTTTGGTCAACTGATGTCTGTCGACATCTGTGTGGCCAAGAGAGACAGACAGCACAAGACGGACAGTCCTTTTAAAAACTTTTCTTTAAATCCCGATATCATCGGGTTCGTAGAGGGGATTGAAAATACTCTGGGCCTGTCAGTGTTCAGTTTACTGTTGTAAACCTGATCTGATGTTTGTGTTGAGCTCATTTGTTTGGCGACGGGTCGCTTTTGAGGCCTAATTCATCATTACCCAGCAGGGTCCCTTAGTACTGATAGCTGTTGCCTTCAGCCTGTCTGTCCATTAATAGGTTTGTGACAGATGACAGTAAGCGTGGCACTAGGTGGCATAATTCGGCCCCGTGTGCCGTTGCCACCTTTCGTTTATCGATCGCTACACTTCTTATAATCTGACGTGCGTCTGATCTGACGGGGGGACGGGGGGGGTCAGCATGGCAAGGCTAATGAAGCTGTTTCGGTGATGGATGTTGTTTTCTGTGGCATTAACCTTGCAAATGGCCTCCAGGAGCTCGCAGCTTCGCCTCCGCCAGGTAACGGCGTGTAGGTGACATGCGACGCGATCGCCGACGCTGCGCTACCCCCCCCGCCCCCGATCTGGATTTTCAGGTGTTTTTCATTGTCGCCACAGACGTCTTACATGATCCTGAATGGACCAGACCACCCTTAATGTTCTGAAGTGTTGTGGAGGTTAATGAGCGAAACGAGTTTGAAAGATGAGGGACTGCTGACAGAATAATATTTCTGGGTCTTCATGACACCAAGTCTCCATCACGATCGGCTCCTTATCTATTTGTTTTTTTTTATTGCCTGTTCCTACCAGACCAGTGTCAATCACGAGCTCAGCATGCTCATGTTAAACCTCACACCCCATATTCCGGAACACTCTTTGAAATCTGCGTTTAAAATATGCTTATTGGCCGAATAACGTCTCAGTGAAGCGAAAAAGCAACAAAGCAACAACCACATGACTGTGGGCCTGGTTTTCTGCCTGCTATGCTAAACGCAGCCAGAGCCGCGGTTTGTGTCCATTTACACACCCAGACAATTTACTGGGGCTGTTCAGGCAGGTGCATTGATCAAAGGTTCAACAGCAGAGCCCTTCCAGGTCATCAGTATGCATGCCCTGGATATCTGAGGACAAATAACAGACCTGTCTGTAATATTCTGAATATTTTGCATAGGTCTCTGTGACACATTCAATATATTGAGGTCTACATTATGTCATATAAATTTATAGCGAAAAGAATCTGAACCTGACTGTATATCCAGATATTCAGGGTAATTCAGATCCAGAGAGTAAAAGTCCAGACCAGGATTTTGTTTCAACCAAGTACTCTGTGACTCTTTATGCTCAACTGGGTGGTTGAAACAAAATCCTGGTCTGGACTTTTACTCTCTGGACCTGAAATACTCAACTCTGATTATATCTTCACATTCCCTTGTGTGGGCACTGGGATAGGGTCATTCCCAAGGGTTTAAACAAGGGTTAAAAAGGGTTGCGAACACAGAGACCACCAACCTACAACTTTAGTCTTTCTCTTGGTAGAGGTCTGCTCAAGACTCAGCACTTGGGGAATGGACTCATGGGATGTAAATAGACCTTCCTCTGGTGGGGATGACCGTCGCCTAATTGACTGACAAATTCAATTAAATAATTGATGAACTTATTAATTTTCAACATGAGAAATATGGAGCAAGGAAGAGACTTCTACGTCTTTTTGAATGTTCCAGGATGAACTGATCCGGTAAGTGATGTTTCAGCCTAGTGTTCTGATTCAGAAGGGGATGCCTTATTTGGGCCTTTGGTGTCATGCGGTGTCACAATGCTAGGACACCTAAGGAACACTAGATATCGGGGGGTATGTGTCTAGGTGTTTGTTTTGGGGGGGACCTGGCCCATGTCCCCTGTGGACCCTTGCCTTTTGCAAGTTGTGGAAAACAAAAAAGGGCAGAATTATTTATTTTTTTAAAAAACAAGCGATTGAGTGAAGAGGTCACACCCATGTCATTTACAGCTGCCCGCCCGCAAATGGCAGCTGATGGAGGGGGCCGTGAAAGGGGCTAGAGGGGGGGAGCAGATGAGACGTATCGAGCCCCTGAACGTCCCCTTTTTGGCAGGACCGATCGCTAATGCACCCCTCTCAATAGACGGTGTGGAGTGGGGGGGAGGGTTTGCGTCCATGAACACAAAGGCCTGGGGGGGCAAACACTTTCGCTGCAGTAACCCAGTAAAGAAGCTTCATTTTACAGATTTCCTGGCCTTCTTTCGCTGGTTTTAACAAGCAACAATGCCTTCAATAGCAGTCTGAGTGCTGGTTGTTCTCCAAGGCCATCCCCATGCCCTCCTCTCTTATCATTTAATTCCATACCAAATCTATTTAAGGTGCTTTTTTTGTTGAGGGTGGGGGGTAATTATTTTTCAAAAACTCTTGGCTGTAATAATCATCGGGACAGTTTCAGCCACCCAAACGTCACTTTGTGCCGCGTTCACACCAAGCGGAAGCCTGTCGCCTCATTTTCACAGAACGGCGGTTCTATTAGCAAGGGGGAAAAAAGTGCATGTAAAAAGATACTTCACTCTCAAAACGATTTAAATAATATGCTACTCTGCACAACTCATATTAACCTTCAGATCAAGCCCATTTCTGATAAATATCATTGTCAAGGACTGCTTTCCGCCGAGACGTAAATCCGAATGGGTATCTATGGGCTGATGAATTCGGGATCCGCACATCGAATGTTCATCTGCAGGGGACGAGCATCTTATTCCATCTCGTACAACATCTGCACTTTCTACGGCCCTATTTATTATCGACAGCCTTGTTTAGATTATGCAACCGGTCTTGGCTAAGTGGTGTCAACAAATCACAAGAGCACTGCGGTGCCGTTGCAGTACTTCTTCGACGTTTGATGCTTGCTTGTTCAATCATGTTTTAAGGGCCTGTTTCAGTGAACATTTCTGGCCAAAGTGTGGGATGCGGCGCGAGATTGCCCTTAGGTTTCTGCCCATAATGGTGGACATGATGGAGAATAACCGGAATGACAGGCCGAGGTGGGTGTTCGTTTCAGCCTCTTCCTGGCCCTCCCACGTTCAGCCGAACACCATCTACTTCTTCATTTGCCCACGGATTCCCCTCACAATGCCTGAGTGGTAACTCACCACTCCAGGTCATCTCTCTGCCACCTGGTGCGTTGAAAACGTTACATCTCAGCTTCTCTTTACGGTGCCTGATTATCCTAGGGAGTCAGATGCTACGTGCAAAGTAGCAAAGCTTCGAGAGACCGTTGCAGGCGGGACTATTGCACACCGTCAATCACCCCATGAACCAATGGGAATCAGAGCTTATGTTAGAAGTCCCAAAAACCTGGATGGTTCTATCTCTGTCTACTTTTTTCTGGTCTTGAAGCAAAGTGACCAGCAATTACTGGTGAATAACAACCCAATACTATTCAAGAGCCCCATTGAAATTGTTTACGGTACATCTATGAGACATATTGTTGTTTGTATATAACTATATATAGTTAAGGAACAACCGTTGACTTCTCATTAGACTGATCCAGTAAGGCTGCTTGTCTCGTATCGATTTTCTAAATATTATTACTGATAACATCTGCAGTTGTTCATTTACTGCCATTCCCCATACATTGGAAGAGGCACATTGCCACATGGCTGCGTATTGTGGGGCAAAAAAAAAAAAAATCAACATTTATTCAATGACCGGGCTCAATGTGAAGTTGATCTCTATTTAGAACAATAGCCCAATAGCCTGTGTCAGCGATTTTCTCTTCTAAGTCATACAGGCATCAGGGCTCTTCACAGATGCCTGATGCACTTAAAGTTGTTTATTTTTCAAGTGGTTTCTGGCCAGAAAGGAATATCTGCGGATAAAAGCGTAGACGTAGGTGCATGTGACAGACTAATAGGACCGACACGCTGACACGTGGCAAAGGAGAGCACCGATGACCTCTGAGCGTAATCAAGAATAAAAGGTAAGCATATCTGAAGCGAAAGCAGAAGCTTTTGGTGCCTGTCTGTCCTGGGAGTCCGGTGCTGACTCCGGGACACCTGTTGGATGCTTTGCCTGCCTTTGTCCCCATCGGTCACGGTTACATCCACACCCGGTTGTGACATCTGCCCAAGGGTCCCCCCACCATTGTGCGTCTCTGAGTGACAGAGTGACCAGCGGCTGGCCGGCCTCTTGGAGTGACCCGGGATGTCACATACGGCACAGTCCCCGGTCTGTCCCCTCCACACTAGACTCAATCGCCAATCAAGGGGGTCACGTCCACCCCCCAATACCCAGAAAGGTCATGGCCCTGGTCTCACCACTCCAGGGAGGAGCACTGAAAGACTTCAGAAAGGTCAGGGTCAGTCACCTGGAGTTGGAGTCTGGTTAAAGTACGCCCCTGTACTATGGAGATTTGGGGGGGTGGGGGTGGGGTAGAGGATACTACAGATAGGAGTGGAAGTCTTTCATTCCACCACCCATTACCCCCCCCCCCCACCCCTAGCAAGGACTTTCTCAAAATCACCCCACAGAAAGTGCCAGTATCTCTTCTTATTTACCGATGAACCACAATCACAGTAGCATAAATGGATGGTTTTATGCGCGATTATACTTCAACGGTTCATTATAATCCTACTCGTTGCACCAAGTGCTGAGAGAGCCAAGCTTTCCTGTCATTTTACTGCGTTATTCCAGATGGGGATACGATTACTATGCCAGAAAAAAAAAAGGATGGACAAAATGGCACCAGAATGGTGAGGGGTGGGGGGGGGCTTTTATACACATCGCTGGTGGGGTAGCATTGTGCCTCCGATCACGAAGAGTAGGGATGCGGAGCCTCGATGCCGTCGAGCGACCTAATTCGAGTGTTATGACGATGAGTTAGTTAGGCAATTTACATTACAAATACAAAAGAAGCAGTGATTGTAGCTGGCTAATTAAAACCATGGACTGTTTAATGCGAGTACTTAAGTCTCTCGACAAAAAAATGGGACTCGTATGGCGCGCTACAAAAAAGACGCTTTCTTTGTCCCGGTCTTTGGGAAAAGGCCCGGATGCACTTTCGCGGGTTATGAACAACGCAGCGCCGACTGAATGGCGTTTTTTAGCTCGCCAGACCCGCTAATGGCTTGTTAATCACGGTGGACTTTGAAGCAAAACAATAAGAGGCCTCCTATACAGACAACAAATAGGCCATATTATTCTCTTTGTAATTTTGACATTTGCAGAGAGTAGCGGGGGATCGGAGAAGTATTTTTATAAATGCCACGACCTGACCACGCTTGCTTTGCCCCTTGGAAGAAGATTTATTTTTCCCCATTCGCGTTCTTCTCGACTACGGCTTGAAGAGGCCGTAATGGCCCAGTCGAGATTGAGCGGTCTTCACTCGGTAGTCAAGGAGAAGATAATGACGCTGTAAAATTGGTCCTCGGTTACGCAAGGCCCGAATCCGATGGACGTCAGCTTGCTGACACCCACGGTCACTTCCCTGGAAATCAGACCACGACAAGACAGAAACCAAGGGAGTAGGATTTTGGTCGGGCCATCGGGTCAAAAAAAGACACCGTTCCTCTGTGAAAACGTTTTGCGGCACGAGGTTTGTAGAGAAACGAGATCATGAAAACCCATCGCCTCAAAACATTACACGTGTGTGTGTTTGGCTCCTGTTTACCTAGAGACAATGCTTCTACTCAGGTGAGGAGACTCTCCTCAGTCCCACATCCTGCCTCCCCCCCAGTGACAGAAACTCCATTGATCAGCCATCCAGCACGACCCACTGAGTATAGCAGGGATCTAGTTACTTTGTTACCCTGTCACAATTTATCCATCTCAACCCCCCCACCATTTTTTGCTCAGGGGTTCCCCTTACCTGTTGTTGACCCCCCCATCTCCTTCCCAACCCTCCAATATGGTGTTAGACACTGTGCCCCCCCCCCACCTTACCATCCAAGGATCATGCTTCTCACACTTCTGAAGACTTTTTCTGAATCTCTAGAGTCTCTAGTTTTCAGGACTTGGGGAGGTCATGATTTAAAAGCTGAAAACTGCATCCTTGTCTTTTTTCCCAGTGGTGTTAAGTGATTCAAAATAGGGTCTGAGATCCAAAGGCAGAACC
Source organism: Brienomyrus brachyistius (assembly GCF_023856365.1). Classification (NCBI taxonomy): domain Eukaryota; kingdom Metazoa; phylum Chordata; class Actinopteri; order Osteoglossiformes; family Mormyridae; genus Brienomyrus; species Brienomyrus brachyistius. The sequence goes on from NC_064552.1 coordinate 12,797,647, forward strand.
TGAGCACAGTTTATGTGTGTTACTCCGAATCACCTTCCAAGAATTTCATGTCAACAATCAAAGCTGCAAACCTCACAGACCGAACAGCGACACAGAAGAATAAACTGTCTGCTGTGCAAATCGGATTGATTTAGGATCATCAGAAAAGATTTAGGAGACAGAATTCCGTGCTCCGTCGCACTTCTGCATCTTGGAATCTGTGCACCATAACAAAAGCTGTCAGGACACCTTCTCCCAGCTGTCGCCCTTCAGGTTTATTGAAACACCGTTGAGTACAGTCATACCAGCAACACAATGCAGCACGTAGCTGGTTCAAGCTCAGATTAGCAGCGTGTAAATAAAGTGATCAAGGCTTGAGGTCAGGACAGAGTGATGGCCCATCCTGGGTAGGCATGAAAAAAACACACACAAAACTAAAAATCCAACATGTAAACACTATCTTTAGCAGTTACACCGGAGCCAGGAATCCCTGAATCACAACTGTCATGAGACATAATCTTCCCGTTTTCCCGTTCTATTTTTTCAAAACATAACCATTTACCCAAAACATAACCATTACAGGCAGAACGACAACAGCCCTGCAGGAACACCTTAGAAGCCCCCTAGAACACACCTAATACACCCAATCGCTGTCCGGATTCTGCCCTAATTGTCTGTCGTTAGCTGCTTATCGTCATGGTGTCTCTAACAGTAGCAAGCCGTCCCAACTCAAGTCGTGGTTGTGTGGCGACAAAGATTGCGATTCTCATTTTGAAGTCAACATGTGACTTCCATCATGAGTCAGCAGTGGTTTAACGATCCAGGTAGGACAACTGTATCTCCCTACTGTCAGGCGAACGATGTCCGTCTTTTCGTCTCCATGACGAGTCACTGGGTAGTGGCGGCGGACGTCCGAATAAAGAAAGAGGGTGCGAAGCGACAGGGCGGCCCCCTGGAGGTTTCGGTCACCCCCGGGGGCCGGCGCTGTTTTCATTAAGGGGTCTGCTGAGAGCCCCTGGAATGGAACCACTAATACAGACATCAGACCCATATTTCGGAGGCAGATTTGTAAACAGACATTCATACAAAAGAGCTTGAGCACAATATAATTCGGTTTCAGGTAGACGGGCCGCTCTTTCCGAGGAGATCGGATCGGGGTATTAAAAAAAAAAGGAGCCTTTTTTCTCCCTCCCCAAGATAGCTGAAGGCACTGATGTTCCGATGGGAATAACTTCATTTGAGACCATCTTAGCCCCTGTAAATGGAGTCCGTGAGCAGCTAATGCAGTCCTCTGAGTGGCCATTGTGTGGGGGCCGGCGGAAAATGCGGCCGCGGAAGCCGTAAAGCGCCACGTCTCCGCCAGTGCGCCCACACACACGCGCCCGCACACACACATACACACACACACACTTTTAAATAAGTCAGAGCTTCCCAGTAAAACAGTATCAGGTCTGTGGACGATAAGGCCCCACACAAAGGACAGTGACATCCTAGTGACAGGGGCCACACTGGATGTGCTGACAATACACACCCAAACAAACGAACGAACGAACAAACAAAAAATGTCTACCTCCCTGTCAAAGAGTAAACCAGGAAAATAAAGCACACTATTTATGCTGGGAAAACCTGAATTTGCACAGTAATGGGATAAGGATTAAGTGACCAGTCACTGAAAATTGTAGTTGACTAAGATAGTTTTTTTGTGTAGAACATGTGCACATGTTTAACCTCAATAAAGCAGCCCTCAGTAAAACGCCATATGGCCATCAGTGTGATTTTGGGAGACATTCCTCATCAATATAGCAAGATAATAAAACCACTCAATACATACATGCTTGCAATATCAGTGTCTCATGTCTTAGTAAGTCTTATGTATTTATATTAATTTATTTTCACTATGATGAAATATAATTTCATGCCAATTTATGACCCCTCCTGCATCACAGAGAGAGACGGCAATGAAGATACCTTGACTTTGATGTCACTTTGGACAAAGACAGTAGATAAATATCTGTAAATGCATGCATTGATTCAGGCTTAGGTGCCTGGGTAAACGTATTCTTCTGGTAAGCTTTGGCTACGCTTGTGTGTAAAAGGCACCCACTGAACAGCAAGCAGCTCAGTGCCAAACTGGTTAGGGAAGGACTTTGTGTTCTGAATAGGGTGGGGGGTGGGGGGTGAATGGGGCGTGGCTCAGACACTGAGGGAGATGCTGTGGATGTGGTCGACGGGGATGCGGCCGTCTGCTTCCTCGCCTTCGATGCGGAACACCACATGGGAGCACTGGGGGATGCTGGCGGTGCCACTAGTGGGCCTGAAGAACAAGCTCCGCACTCCGCGTCGGTACATCGTCACCGCCACCTGCGCCAGGAAGAGAACCCAGGGTCACATGGCCGGTCACATGGCCCCCTGTGGGAGAGGTGCAGAGACTGAGCAGTACACTACCGTATATACTAGTATGTAGCACTATATCGTATAGTATAGTATAGTATAGTATAGTATAGTATAGCACTGTTTCTCACCCCACTTCTCATGGACCCCCACACTGTTTGATTCAGGTGTACTGGGAACATAGTTGGGTAATTCAGGTCCAGTAAGTAAAAGTCCAAAACAAAATTTTGTTTCAACCAACCAGTAGAGCATAAAGAGTCACAGTCACAGAGTACTGAACTGCTTGGTTGAAACAAAATTTTGTTTTGGACTTTTACTTACTGGACCTGAATTACCCAACTCTGGCTCGGAAGGAGTAAATATCTGGACTGTTTGGGGGTCCCCAAGGACTGGGTTGAGAAACCCTGTAGTCTAATGTAGTATAGTATAATATAGCATAGTATAGCGAGTAGTATAGCACTGGACAGAGAATTACAATGTTATACTGCTGAATGTACAATATTGCATTTGCTTCTAATTATATTCATGTATCACTTCCCCTCTAAATAGAAAATCATGGACAACGTTTCATTTTAATCAATGAATCATTCAATACAAATATGCAGTTTGGCTAACAGATGGATAAATGGCTGCTTGTTTCTTTAGTAAGCTTGTCTTCTTCGGAGTGACCTGCTTCTAACATCAGATACTCTCGCTGATGCAGTTCAGGTTCAGCTTCTCAGATTATGGGCACGACAACAGCACTGACTCCAAACCCCCCCCCCCCCCCCCACTTTGTCTCCTAGCCCTGTGCTTGAGCGGTTCAAATTAATGTGTAAATTAATGTGTGTAGGAGAGTATGATTGGCGGATGAACTTTCATGATCTGATACAGCTTCCCGTGATCAGATGACATCAGAGCGCTCACACGTAACAGAATATATCAGAAATGCCCCCCCCCCACAGCGAATCCCATATGCCCCTCCCTTGTAACCTCGCCATATTGCTACTGATGTATCGCCTACAAAATCATGATTTTCTTTTTTGTCCTCTGGCTAATAGGCCTGCACAGTGTCCCTGTCCTCCTTCTTCTGGAGCGCAGGTGATGGTGAACCTCTGTCAGTGGATCCGCAAAGGTCAGCGGGGTCGCGACACTGAATGAGACCCCCCCCGACCTCGGTCTAGACCTCGGTGAAAACCCATGGCCTTAACCTTTACCCCCTGGGAGTGCAAGCTGTTGTGTCCAGCCTGACCCATCGTGTTGGGGTTCTCCTGGGGGCCTGACCCTTGCTGGCCTACAATGGCACTAGCAAGGTTATGGGGGGGGGGGGGGACACGTGTCTCTGACCAATCAAACAGGCTTCTCAGCGGCCATTTATTTAGACTGAAAAAAAAAAAACTTTTAGAGAAATACTAAATATAGTAATGTCACTGCTGAGCTCATCTCAAAAACAACAAAAATCGAACTGAAAGAATTTAGAAAACTTGCTCATTTGTTGCTAATTTTGATAGCGCCAGTATTCTTGAAACAATAAAGGCAAATATGTTGGTTCCCTGCAGAAAACATCACATGTTCAAGATCCGCCGAAAATATAAATATGCTCAATCCAACATTACGACTGGATCTACTCTGACTGCGGTTTATCTGGAAGATGGCGTCATTTCAGAGTGATAACGCAGTAAATAATTACATGGTGCTAATTACTAGGGACACTGATACATACATGCAGTTAGTCTCGTTCAACTACTTCGCATCTCGGAGCTCCAAACACAAGACGCAATTTTACAAACCAATAATGCAGCACACCGTCATTTAAAGGGCTACCCTCATCCAAACAAACACCCAACATCCTTCAGAACCACAAGAACTAAACAGGAGACCTTATCTGGCCCGTCTTGATCATTTAGATATTTAATAACTCAGCACTGGAGGAATGTTACGCAGCGCCAACTCAAATGAATGTTAGGACCATGCCCCCCCCCCCCCCCAATATACACGATTACAAATCCTGTTCGATTGCAATCATCACCGTGGCGACAATCCCGGCACTCTCAGCCCCCCCACTCGCAGGACGGTGGATAAACAAGGTCTGCCGGGACTGCGGCTGGAATCGCAATTTTACTCCCCACTTTCAGCTCCCATTTTTTTTTTTTTTTTTTTTTTTTTAAATCTCACACCTGCAACTGGTCTCCCCAGTGCCATCACAGTTACCAGCCTTTCACAGTACACTTATCTGCCCCCCCCCAATGCATCCCTTCCAGGGTATTTGCCTGAACAATAGGTTCGTTAATGAGATTTGGACGCTGTGGTAATTGGACGCATCCATTTCAAAGGGGCTATTTTACAGCATGTCTTATTTTGCAACATTGGTGGTGGTGGTAGTAGAGGCTGGGGGGGGGGGGATTAAAGTATATCACGGGGGCTTTTTATGGTTCTATTTTCTTCATTTTAGAAGAGGTCAGTTTTTTGAATTACTTGCTCTGTTCTTTCATCTCCGGCACTCGATGGATCGCCGGGGCCTTTTAGTTAATAGTGGCCACAGGCAGCAGTGAGAATCCGCGGCCCGGTCCATTGTGCGGGTCATTGTGCGGGTCATTGTGCGGGTCATTGTGCGGGCCCAGGAGGCCCTTATTACCTAACAAAACATCAAAAGGCAGATAAGCGAGAGAGGTGAGGAAAACTACTCTGCCTCCCCGTAATTGCACATGATCAGTTTAATAAGGAAGGGGTGGAAAGGCATAGGGGCAGAAGCGTGGGAGGGACCATGTCTGGGGGGGGGGTTCTTGTGTTAGCGCCCGGGCATCAAAAATGCAGACCTTACCACCAGCGAGCCGTATGGCGCTCCTGTCGGCTTTGAGTTATCGCTTGCTCCGCAGGGGGTTGCAATTGGACAGTGTGGTGCCTCAGTGAGGGCACTGCCTCAAACTCCTGCATCCACCGACTTGCGTCCGACCCGGCTGACGCGGCCCGTGCTTTTCCTGGCCATTCTGGTTTCCTTGTGAACCGGGGACTCTGATGGCAATTTGCCCATCGCGTGTCTGTGTTCCTCCCGAAGGCTCGTTCTCCAATCCCTAAACTTCCCGGAACAGGCTCCCGATCGGCGACAGCCTGAGTGGGTCGGTGGCCAATCGACGAGCGCCGATAGATGGAAGGATAGATTTACGAGAAAGCAACCATTTCCAAGTGATATGGCGACACACGGAGAAACACCAAGAATGCCAACCTAAGGGGGTTCATTAGGCAGTCGGTCCTCGACAGCCAATGAGGCCGGGAGTGTGACCATGTGGGTGAAGAAACACGGGGAAAAAAAGAGCCATTTTGGCAATAACTAAAAAATAAAATTAGGGATTATGGAATCAATAAGCAGGGCGTCAAATCAGGAGAGGCTTCACGGTCTGGTCAGCTTTACAGGGGCTAAGAACGAACATCAGAGCAATGATATCTTCAGATATAAACGACCGACCGGTGCAGCGTAACACAAACAGCCAGCAGTTACCTGACCTTCCTTCCCTAGATGGCCAGACCCCCCACAGATACATGGTCCACTAAGCAGGGCAGCTTGTCAACCTCCTGCTGGCTGATGCAAATCACACTCTAACAAGATGTCCTTTTAAAATTGCCCTTACTGTGAAAATATGGATGAAAGACATCAATGATAAACTGACTTCTCAGCCTCATGCCGTTGTAACAGCAGCATCATTCACTGGGAACATATTTCTCTCACGGACTCAAGGGTTTCTATCATGATGTGGATGATCCACTGGAGGCTCCAGGAAGGCAACAGGGATTTGTAGTTTTCTGTTCTGTTAACAAAACAAAGCTAAACTAATCAATCAAATCAAAACTAAATAAAGGTACAAAGTAATGATCAAAGAAATGATCAACAAAGGGAAATTAGCTACACAGGGAACAGGCAGTGAATACAAAAAACAAAGAAACACCATCAACAAGACAACAAGGCAGGATCAGGAACTTAAATACAGAGAACATCAAGGTTAATGCAGGACAGGTGAGAACAATTAACAAGGCTGGAAACACTGGCAACAGGTGAAATGAATTAAACCCAGGAACTCAGAAACTAACAGGGAAACTAAGAACTGACAAAGGAACAAGGAAACAGAATCTTAACGCAGGGAAAATAACAAAGGTGGGTAAAACAGAACCAAAGCAAAGAACAAAACTGAAAACAAACCACAAAATCGCAGGAACTAGAAACACTGATAAATGAAACACTAAGGAACAAAGTACAAAAAGAGAGGAGGCAGAATTTGAGTACACAAGTGACAGATTGATAAGTAGCCACATGCGCAGCTTATTGAGCCATGTGGAGAGCAGGGGAAACACCCTAAAGACTTTGACTAAGGAGAGGACAGGATGGCCAGCGACACCTGCTGGCCAAATGGGGAGAAGACATGACAAACTGGGACAAACAGGTGCTGACCCTGACGTTTTTCCTTAAATTTGAGGCTTCAGCCACCAAACTTGTGGTGAGGGAATGTGATCTGCTTTGTCTGCGTAGTCCATCGGTGGGTGGGTGCAACGCGCCAGACCCAGCAGTGCCCTGCACGTGACGTACTGGCGTAAAATTCCCCGGAAGGCACTATCAGAGCTGTTCTACGTGGGACCATTATTGATGACCTTCAGAAAACAGGCACTGCAGTCTGGACCCTACATAAATACACCCTGCATAAATCACACACCAATCCGGACTATTAAATCAAAGGCCTCGGAGGCCAAAGGGGGCCCCCCCTATAGGTTCAGAGAAGAAACAGCTAGCTCTTCACGTAGGAGAGTGAGGTTGTGGCCACAGGGGGTGCTGCCATCATTAAATAAACTGAATTCCGAGACATAAATTCCGGAAGATTCTGTGTTTTTTTCTCAACATAGAGTTTCAGCTTCGTGCCGTTTCAGAGACGGGGAGACTGATGCTGTCGGTGACACCAGGCTGAGGGACAAAGACACCCTGATCTTAAAAGACCATCTCTAAACCGTAAGATAATGGCCAGGAAGTACAATGTCCTACTGGCAAAAATGCAGTGGGACTTTGTATGACGCACCTGGAATTTCAGCAGAATGCAACTAGTCCTTCAAATGTCACTAAATCAGGTGACACATTCTGACATAATTTCAACCTATAGGTGACAGTTAACAGAGTCTCCTTCCCCCTTTTCTCTTTCTACCTCCAGTGAATCTCTTCCACTTGCGAATGCTGAATGTCAGTCTGCCTCCGGTGATGTTATTTCTTGTTATTTATTGTTTATTTACTGAGGCTAATTGGAGTTGCTAAATTGCCCGTAGGTGTGCATGTGTGAGTGAATGGTGCGTTAATGTGCCCTGCGATGGGCTGGCCCCCCCATCCTGGGTTGTTCCCTGCCTCGTGCCCATTGCTTCCGGGATAGGCTCCGGACCCCCCGCGACCCAGTAGGATAAGCGGTTTGGAAAATGGATGGATGGATGGTCTGCATGGGATACCCCATAATGACTTTACTTTATACGTACATGTCTTTAAAACTATAGAACTATTTGTTTATGTGGTAATGCTCATACATCTGGCAATGCCAAACTTGCTCATCATCAAATGTAAACATCCATTCATCCATTTTCTGTACCTGCCGCATGCCGGGTCGTGGGGTTTCAGAGGCCTATCCCAGAAGCTACAGGCACAAGGCAGGGAGCTACCCAGGATGGGGGGCCAACCCATCGCAGGGCGCGTTCACACACCATTCACGCACATGGACAATCTGGTAACTCCCAATTCACTTCAGCATGTTTTTGGACTGTGGGGGGAGACTAGAGAACCCAGAGGAATCCCCCCGACGACACGGGGAGAACATGCAAACTCTACAAGTGTAGAACCTCGACAACAGTGCCACTGTGCTGCTCCCCAAATTTAAATATGCAATGATTAAATACGATATGAAAGGCATGTAGGTGTGGGTGATTTCCCCCAGCAGAGGAATACGGCCCCCCCAACGCAGTTCAGACATCACTTCTCCGCTTTCAAAGGCCTTGTCTCCTGTCACCAGGACAACCTTCGCCCCTCAAACACTGACGCGATACCCTCCCTTGTTCGTAGGTCCCCCACCCCCCCTCCTTTTGGCGGACCGTGGTCGGTCTTGGACCCTATAGGCAGCATTGTCTCCCCCTGTGAAATGGAGATAGCGCATTCCTGTTCTCGGGGGGGCTGTATTCAGTAACCACGGCTCGCCGGGTGGATGCCCGGACTGGATTACAGGCGAGACAGGCTCTGGCCCGGGAATCAGGGGCTTCCCACAGACCGGACCTGCAGGCGCAGCCTGATCTCTGGCACATGTCGGCTTATTGGGTCCATCTGAGGAGATCTTCTTTTCATATTTTACACCCCCCCGCAGCCCACATATCACATGCATATCTGATCCAAGACAAGAGACCTTATCTGCAACATGGAATCTTCAACAGGACTATTATAGAAGCATAAATCCATTAGCATGTGATTTGTCTTCGCTTATGGCCTGGAGATACAGACCCGACCAAACAAGTGATTTAATCTGTCACTAGAAAACGGCTTTAATTCTCAAATAAGGAAAACCAAATACACGAAGCATCCTAAGCATCACAAAAGCAAATGTCTGAAAACACCCCTGCACTGTCGACAGTTTTCTCCCGGCTTTTGTTTGCAGAATTCGGGTTTCGGAGATGAACTATATCTGCGTGAATGACAGACAGAATCTTTGCTTTCTCCTCTCCTGGTCATGTACATCCACGCTTGTGGGGGGGGGGGGGTGGCTGTTGCTAAAAGGGACCGATTGAACATACAACGTATAAGAGACACGCCAAGTCAGAAGAAGAAATTAATCTACGTTATCAGCGGTCTACTGCAGTCGTTGTCCTTTTTGCTGTAAAAAATGACTGTAAAGGTTAGTGAGGTCGGCATTCCCAGGTGTGCTGGGGGGGGGGGGGGGGGGGGGGGTCAGCAGAATGGTCTGTCCTGATGATGTTCCCAGTCCAGTTTGACTAGAATCGCAATGCTTTGGGGTGACTATGCTGGAATGGCATATACAATGCACGCTTTGGGGTCCCTGCCATGGATATACCAAGTATATAAAAATTATGGTTCCATCCATCCATACATCCATCCATATTCCATCCGCACCTTTCAGAAAAAGGTCATGGGGGAGGGGGGCTTGTGGCAGGAGTCTATCCCTGACTGGGGACAGCCTGGATAGGATACCAGTCCATTTCAGGGTGCACTGATGAGCACATCAATATCAAAATAATGCTATACAAAAATACTCTGAATTGCAGGAATTGGTACGTTGTCGTCGATCTGCTTAGGTCTAGTGTCAGTGTGGGATTTGGTAACATATGAACAGGGGAGCCATAAGGGGGGGGGGGTAAATTTGTGATGATTCCAAGGACCCCTGAGTGGCAGGGACCCAAAAAAATTTGTAACATAATTGGATCTGTCTGGGTTGAGGGCTCAGTATGATGTGCTTTCATGGAGCCCAAATTCCAAAATCTCTAGCGGTGGAAGACTTCGAAGAGTGTCTCCTAAACATAAGAACAACTCCGGCACTCTGCCTGAGCCCCCCTCCTTCCCACAGGTCACACACCCCTACGGGGGATTTCCTCAGATTCCTCCATTCCGCCCCAACCTGCCTTCTCCACCCCCACCCACCGTCGACTGAAAACTCTGATGGGCCACACCAAACGCCAACGAACATCAATGCCGTTAAAAGGGCAATGTCCAACCCCCAATAACACAAACACCATCCCCTGGCTCTGATCCACACAGACGACAATAAACGCACTCAGAAACGTCGCGGGGGGTGGGGAGGCGCGGTCCTCACTAGGGCTATTGGGTGTCATTCCTCGAGACAGGCGGGAAGGGCCTGGAATGAACCAAACACACGTGTGGGGGGGGGGAGGGGGGTATGACGGCGAGGACATGCCTGTTAAAAAGTCATCCGTTGTGAATGAAGAGAGCTTCCCGTCACCTGCAGGTCCACCAGTAACCCAACACTGGGCCGTACTGCACAGCAGCCCGACAGGTCTGGAATAGTGAGGGCGACCCTAGCAGGCAGGGTCAACTGGCCACGCCCATTACATCAGGTGGGCGGGGCCAATCACAGACCGCTCCTGATAATATGCAAATATCATTTACCTTGGAAATCACGGCAGCTGTAATCGCGCCCTGGGCGACGGGGACATGACATCACCCGCTAGATTCGTTTTACTGCCCAGATGCTTGCATCTCAGGTTTTATATGCGTTTAAGTGCCTCAGACGGATGCCGTATCTGAGGAAGAGGTTCACACCGAGTTCTTTGCTCTAGGCTACAAGAGCGGGGCCCCTTTATGGTATGTAAACGTGCCCTTCCTGCCTGACGAATAGCTACAGGCCTTTATTATGCTCCTTTGCAGGGTGACACTTCGTTCCATCGTGTTTTTCATCTACTGTCACACATCCCTCACGAACATGCCACCCCCCCTGCGAGCCTGAGGGAGGAAGGGGCAGGCATCACAAATATCACCTGGCATCAGGCACCTTTGCTAACAGTTCCACCTTCCAGAAAATCTGCACCACCCCGCCCAAAAGCCCAACCGCCCCACCAGGTGGCGCTATTTACAGTCAAGAACGTTTCCTTAGTCTGTAATCTGAAATGATTTAAACCCCATCCAAACATGCACCACCACCCTGAACTTTTCTAGACATGACCTGGAGGGGCTGTACGTGTCAGCGCTAATGTCCAAAACAATATCAGACGATTATGGGACTTTCCCCAGTTAGCTCCCGAGCACAAACCCGAATCATTTCCGATTGACCCCCTAGTGTGAACGGAGCTGGAAATTTTCCCAAGAATTGTCCTTGAGTGGGTGGGCATGCTGATGATGTTTCTGTCATGCGACTGGCACAAAAACGGAAGATTACAAACAGCCGAAAAGTTCTGTTAGTACCGGCGCCGGTATCATCGGACCGATTCGAGGAATGATGAGATAGTCAGATCGCAAACGGGCTACATGACCACGGTGTAAAAATCCGAACTAAGGCTCAGTGAAACACTGCGATTTCCGCAGCATACTTCTCGCGTCATGTCCCGTCTCCTGCATACCCTACCCAAGTGCCACCCCTCATCTAAACCAACCGGAGTATTTCTAGTAGGTGTCTGACACTGACGATTTGCGGTTGTGTGCCAGTTGGGTGACTCCAGAACATGTGCAGAGCTCATGTCTAAAAATGGCTCTTAATATTCTGGATCCTTCTACCGGCCACCCTTCCGGCCGTCGCCTTCTGTGGGCTGTGGTGACGGGTCGCCATGTTGCTAGTTGTCCTTGACCTTGTCACCGTCACATTTGAAGCTGGCATCTGTAGCTTTTGTTCGGTTAACCCTTGGTGCTTGTGAGTGGGTGGTCATCGGCTCAAGCCTGCCTTTGGAATAACAGTCACAAGTCTGTGGGCCTATAAGCAGAGCCTGTAATGACGGTGGGGGCAAAGTGAAAAAAAATATATCCTCTATGGGCGCTAATAACATATCTTATTTTTAAAAGTTGCTGCAAGATCTTCGGTTTACATTGGCCATTTGTTTAAGATCGAGTAATAACAGTAACAATAGAAATTATAATTATACATTCACACAGGACATAATTGATTGAGGAATCCCAAGGAACATTCTATTATCTATAATTACGCTAACATATTTTAACCACAAATGTCTACCCACATCACTCAGTTTTTGGCTTTATGCATGCTGACGGTTAACTAAGAGGAATGTTGGAATGTGGTTGGTTGGTATGGCGATTCGCACCGCTATGGTTCATGTTTGAATCCCGCCTCTCCTTTGTGCGTGTGTTTGCATGTTTTCCCTATGTCACACGGGTTTCCTGCGGGAACTCCGGCGTTCTCTAGCGGTCAGGGTGAGGGTGTGTGCGCCCCCAATGGCCTGGCACCCCACCAGGATGCTCTCCTGAAACGGTCCAGGCCCCCAGAACCGCAATCAGGAAATTCGGTGCATGTCTCTTTAACAAGGAGGCAGAACTGCCATTCGTATTTACGGTGACCCTGTCTCCCTGGCCCGCTATTAACATCTGTAGCTGTCTGAAGCAGAAATATGAGCTGGAGGGGGGGCCTCTGATGTCACCAGGTAGCCATCCCCCTGCCCGCCACCCCGCACAAACCCAGAGGGCCTGTCTCCCAGTCTCCTCCCGGGTGACATGTGGGGCCCGTGACTGACAGTTGGGGCTGTCGACGGACAGCGGTGGGGGGGTCTTTTATGACCCGGGGAAGACGTGTCATCGCCCGTGTGCCTGTCATTCAATCCAGGAGGGGGGGGGGGGGTCCTCTTTCTGTCAGCCCCACACAAGGTGTGAAAAATCCCCGAGCCAAAGGTGCCACGTTACAACGTGAACCCAGGTCGGGTGTAAACCCACACCGCCACACGTGGAGCCCGGCGGCCCTGTACCGGCCCCTTCATCAGTGGGCGCGCACACCTGGGTGGGCACGGACCCTCACGGCGAGGACACGGCCTACATGCAGAGAGGCGACACCAACACACCAAGACATCACGCTCTGCAGTGCACTTCCAGTAAAAGGCCGTTCCAAGTGGTACCCTGTGTCCAGGGAATTTTTAATCAAAGGTCCATATCAGATTTTTGTTCAAAGTCAGAGGTCCGGAACAATTCTCAATAACAAAACAACATTTCATAAATTTTATATAACTTAATGAATTTACAATAACCTTTGATATAGACAATCAGTATGTGACAATAATGGGTACGTTTTAGCGCATGCTGATCATTTGTGATGGGGGGGGGTGTATTATGATGGGTTCTGTGAGTGTGTAAAGTCTGGTGGATCTGCATTGAATTTTTGTACTTCAAGCCACGTTAAGCCTTTTTACGTTAAACATTGATTCATAGGGTGCATTATCTCCTACGTCTGGATTAACTTGCGGTTCGGTCCACATCCAGATCGTGGTCTGGACTTTGAGAACCGCCGACATAGGCTATCCTAGGCTACAGCCTCAGACTTCGGCAAACATCAGGGCCCGACCTTGCCAGACCTTGGGAAAAATGTAACAGTTAGTGAAATCAGCAACACCTGAGTGTCCGTGCTGATGTCAACGAGAAACGTTAATCTGCCGTTTCTCATGTCAACAGCTGAGAATCTGCACTCAACATCACTCACATCATATCATATCTTACAATGTTCTTTAGCAAACCAAATTTACTGTAAGTCTATTTTAATGTTGTTTGTACTTAACAGTGTCTTGTAGACCAGTGTTTCTTAAACCAGTCCTCGAGGTACCCCCCCCCCAGACGGTCCACGTTTTTGTTCCCTCCCAACTCTCAGGGAATTGGGAAGGAGCAAAAACACGGACCATGTGGGGGGGGGGGGGTCCCCAAGGACTGGTTTGAGAAACACTATTGTAGACAGTGGCAGGCAGATAACAGTTTGTACAAATTCCACAAAAATATTCCGAAGTATTTCACAACAACCTATACATCTAATTATCTTCCATATTATAAAATAAAACTGAACACCGCTAATATTCAGGAGATAGCAAGGGCTGAACTGGCCGTCTGGCATATGGGACATTTTCCTGGGGGGGGAAATGGGTTTCTGGGCCAGCAAAATCCACCCTGCAAGGCATAATTTACCATGGGGTCATGGGGGACCCCTAAGTCTTCGGCCAAAATTGAATCTCGGTCCAGCACCGGAAAATGTCAGAACGTACTGGTATTTTCAGAACATACTGGTATTTTCAGAACGATGGACCCCTCAGCTGATGGACAATGACCGCCAGCACGTGGGACTGAAATGTCTCGTATTGATGTGGGCGGATGAAAAGGACGAGTACTTTGCGGGATATCGACTGCTGACATAGATATTGAGTATCGATGGAATTTTTTTCCTTAAAATATTTGGGGTAAATTTCTGCCAATGTTATTCATCCCGAGTGGTTTAAAACCACTTTAGCAATGTGAATAATTTTCCACGATTTCCATTTCTTTGCATTGCACTATACTGATAATACGCATCAATAACCACCAACCCGAGCAGAGGTTTAAAATGGCTGCAGGCTACAAAGGAAGCAAGCGGACGACACTGTTCTTCATATCAGCCTGTCACTAAGTGTGCAGAAAAAGGGACGGATAAATAAGACAGTTCATTACAGAATGTGGCCTGATTGCTCATGCCGGACAATGACTGAGAATGATGAAGGACGGGAATCTTTACAGTGATTGTGCTTGGAGAATAAAAAAAGTCACTAAAGACTGAAATATATTATTCTATTATACTAGTTGTCTCTAAGATAGTATGTGCTTGTCGATGTCCAATAAGGAGAATATAAGATTGTGTCTGCCTGTGTCCAATACGAAGCCTGAGAAAGTCCCTGCCCATGTCCAATAGGGAGCTTCAGGGCCGAGACTGTCCCTGACCAATAAGGAGCTTCAAAGCTGCGACAGTCCCTGTCCATGTCCAATAGGAAGCTTCAGAGCTGAGACAGTCCCAGGCCATATCCAATAAAATGCCCCCAGGCAGGGATCTGCAACTATGTGTGGGGTGGACTTGACTGACACCTATATGCCTCAGCGGGCCACTTTATTGAAGGTAAAGACAAGTAGCACGGCCCCACCCCTACAGAGGGGAGAGGGCAGGTGGGGGTGTGGGGGGGGGGTACCTGCTTCCACAGAGCAGGCAATCATGGGAAGTACTCTGCATTTCGTTGACATGCACAATTCAGTTAAGCCCGCAGGTTGCTCAAAGCTATGACCTTGATCACTAGTTAACTCCAAAATAGCTCCGCCGACCACCAGCCGCGGCTAACAGGAAGCCATTAGGACAGCGGCAATTATGGTTTACATCCATTCGCGTTCTCCCTACTTTATTTTAATCTGTTTAAGTGCATTTTCTGTGAGAGGTTAGAAAATGAGTCCCGGTCTGCTGAATGAGGCTGGGTTTTCTGGCCGAGCCGAGAGCGCAATTTATGGCTGATTTAATTTGTCCTTAGCAAACATTTCTAACGACGTTACCCCACCGCACTCGCCGAGCGGGGCCCCTCTTATTCCATTAACTCTGAAATCGGGTTTAAAGACCATATTGATGCGGGATGTTATTACGAGTGATTAACAAAACAAGAGACAATGGGGTAAAGTGTCCGCTAACTGGTTTATCTGTAATTCCGCGCAACAGATGGCCGTGCCGCAGCTGATAAATCAGCCCCTTTCTCGACGCCGCGGCAACGTGCCAGACTCGCGCTGAGCAAAACCGGCGCATCCATAAAGATGTTCGTTACAGTGGAAAAACGAGTCCAAGACGGCACCTGGAGAATGGACTTGGGTTTCGGGCGACGCAATACGGCTTCACAGCCGCTCCAGAAACGCAGCTGTAGGTGTCTGGAACGGTCCTGAACCTTCCAGAGAAGATCCACACCATATCTTTGCCCAATCAGATTTCCTCTATGGCGTTCAATATATCAATGTAAACATGAAGGCTTCTTGAATTATTATTATTATTATTAGGTGCCATAAAGCAGATGTTGGCTCTTCCAGAATGTTCTGTCTGGGGCTTCAGGCTTAGTCTGTCTCTGAAGCTCCAGATGATCCTTCAGTCATGGCAGTAATGGCGCTGATCCAGCTCCAACACCAATCTCACTCCAAAGATCTTCCTGTTGATGTTGAGTGTCTTCCCAACTGAGGAGCCCATCTTCCTGCATTATACTTCAGCATCTCCATCCTTCAGACCTTCTCGGTGCGCTCCTCCAGTGGATTACCTTCTTCCACACAGTCTGAAATAGGGCCCTTCTCATTGTCACCACAACGACCGCCTGCACCAACACAGTCCTGGCTCACTGCCAGCCAATAATATAGGTGGCTGGTTTTGTCGGGCACCTCTGTTGGGACCTGTTTGCCATGGGCTACCCTGACAGGAGGTAAAAAATCCAGGCAACATCTCTCAGTTTTACTTGCGTGCCCCAACAAGGCGCTGTACCACAATATGGGGCTCCCTGAAGCGCTATCAATAATACACAGATTATATGTTGTCCCTGTGAAGGACTGGCTTCCCATGGAGGGTCTCCCCCTGCAGGGAGAGGCTCCAGGCTCCCTGTCACCATGTAAAGAAGACCAAGGGATGGATTTATTTATTTCAATGCCCTCCACAAGACTGGCATCCCATCCCATGTGACCCCTGCCATAGTCATAAGCTTCCTGACCCAATATGACTTTGCATTGGATAAAAGATAGAAGACTGTAATGGAAGATGGATGGATATCTGTATATCTATATATTTCAGCTAACATGAATTTCTGAGTAGAATTTGGAATTTATGGCAATCGATAGGACAGGGACGGCCTGCACTATAGGTGAGGGTTCCTTTTGACTAAAGGAAGCAGAAGAGCGAGTGAAAAAATCAGAAGTAATACCTCTGGCTGCATTCCATGATATTACAGTTATAAAGATGCGAGCTAGTTTGCTAACAGTCACATACCCCAGGAATGCCAGCTCTCAGGCATCCGGCGTGACACTCACGCTTTCAGACTCAAGAAATCGGCAAATCTATATTATTACATTATAAACCTAAAATGAGCTGCATCAAAAGCATTGGGGCAGTTTGCAAACGCTGCAGATAAAACTCTTACATGCATGCAAATGCGTATGCAGACTTAATATCACAAAACTGGAACCCTGATAAGCTGTGCTACTGAAATGTTTTTTTTTTTTTTTTAAATGAGTTGACAATATTTGTTTGTCTTGTGCTTTGGGGTAGGGGGCTAGGGGATCAGAAGGCCAAGGACTGACCCTGCAACAGATGAGCATTAGGCAGTAGGAGAGAGTTTGAACGTCATTTAAATACCAAGGTTTATTTACTGGGGGGGGGGGGGGGTACACCCATAGAAAACTGAAAATGCTCATTTGGGTGTATGATGCATACAGTGTGTCTGGGAGCGCAGAGCTAATGGAAGTTTCCAATATTTACTATAAAATGCAATTCGGACCGTTCTCCTCCATCATTGCCGCATCGGCTACTTCCGGCTGAAGCTTCACCGACGCCAATAATGCAAGAATGGTGGCGAGGCCTCAGCGCAGCCTCAGCGACGTCTTGGCGGCCAGATCGGATGCCGGCATGTTCCGCGTCTGCGGTATCGACGTCCGGAGTCTCCGCAGACAGAAGGGCGCAGGTGGACGGCGGCCAACGTGACCCAAATCCCCGGAGAATTCGGCTTGAACAAAAGCACCCAGCGGATTGATGTCTGGAGGCTGCTCGGGACTTTTTTTCTGGGCCTTTCCTGGGACTCCCGCAGCCCCCCCCCGGATCCAGGACGTCGATTCGGCTATCCGAGCCTAATTCCTCCATTCCCTCTACCTCAGTCTATTTATTCATTCCAATTAAAACAAACGCTCCTGAAATGATACTTATTGCCATTTGTCCCTGGCCGCTCCCCCGAAATCCCTGCAACAGATTAGCCAGTATTAGCCAGTAGGAGAGAGTTTGATTGAGGGGAACACAACTTAATGTAAATACCAATTCCCCTCCAATTTCCTCAGGCCACCTTGGCACAGCATCCAGAAGCCAAAACAACCCCCGCAATATAGGAGAATCAGGGTGGGGCGAGGACTAGACCAGCGGCGCTCAATGGTTGAGGATTCGAATCCTTCCTCCTGTGTTTGTATGGAATTTATATATCCTTGCAACTGTTCAGCTGTCTTGCCACCAAAGCTGTGTGGCACAGATTAGGATGCAAGCCTTATGACCAGAATGTTGTTAGTTCAAATCCCGGCGTTGATCCCAAAGTTGGGAGGAAGACCCTTAAACCCCAATTGGTTTGAGGACTGACTGGCTCTGCTTGTATAACGTTTGTTGCTTTGGAGCATCTGTGAGAGAAATACAATGCAAAAACTCACGGCTAGGCCAACCATTTGCTGTAAACTGGCTGGTGTGTGTGTGGGGGGTTGCCTGTCCTGGACCAGCATCACGCCTGTGTGAAAATAAATGGCTTAGAAGGACAGGTGACTGGTATCAGTAATGAATGCAAAACAATGGAAGTAGAGACTGTTCTGTAAATAGATAAAACGGTCTAAACACCGGTCCAATGCAATCAGAGGAGCAACGAAACCCCCAGAGGCTGGAAAGAACTGAACGCTGCAGAATTACTCTACTCCCCCCGCCCCAGGGTATGGGGGCGCTGATGATTCCCACGTGTCAAAAAACATATAATGATCGGAACAAAAGTTAACAGTGGGGCCCACATATGCTCTATAGGACTCTTAATTGTTTAGCGACAGGAAGTCTGTGAGCCCAGTAATCAATAGCATACAAGCGGAAAACCTGGGAAGCGGAATATGGGCAGATTTCACACTAGTGTCCACCAAGTGTTGGAGACACAGAGAGAGCATCAGGAACATTTCTTCACCTATTCCAGAACCCCGAAAGATTTTTCACTCTGTGACGTTCCTTTGGATTTGCCAGCAACTATTTAACCATGTCATCATCATCACCATCATCAAAAAGGCACTGTCCTTTATCCATCCATCCATCCATCCATCCATCTGCCAACTTCTTATCCGATACAGGCCTCGATCCTAGCCCAGGAAACATCTGCCAGTCAGGACAGCATATAATTTCAAAGCCAGTCTGGGATTCAAACATTTCATGCTATAGCGCCGCAGTGCCTTACAGAGCAGCCTTTTAGGATAATACAGATACACTTGCGCAGTTAATCCCAGTAAACATTAAGGTGTCTTATCATTAAAAACAGCGTGTAAACCAGAAACCTGGTTTGCAAGCCCTTTGCAGGACTGGTTTCACACCGAGACAGCAGCGTGTCTGCGATTAAAAGAAGGGGAGAAACTGCCCACAGCACACCGGGTGACGCTGAAAACTAGTAAGTGAATTAAACCACAAACAAAACAAGCCCCGCCTACACATTTCTCACACATTTATTTACCTTTTACAACCCTCTCAACTGGCATGTCATTTAAGCCATGATTAAAATCGTGTTCCTCCGCGTCCTCGCTAAACAATTAAATGTAGATGACACCAAACGCAAAAGTGCATCAGATTTAATCCGGGGGGGGGGGGGGGGGGGGGGGGGCAAGCGCTTTCAGTCCAATAAATAAATATCAACGTCTAATGGAATAATGCCGTTTTGTCCCACAAATGGCTGCCACACAGGTTAAACCACTACAAAGGAAGTGGCAGGAGGGTTATTTAATTTTTACATTTCGTATCAGATTTGCGCTGCTTAATGCTTCCACACAGGATAATTCGAACGGGCACATTGTGTTCTTACTGAAAATGATTTCTCTCCCTCGTTCTGAAAATGGCTCAACTCTCCCACCCCCCCACCCCCTGTCCCCCTTGAAGACCTGACAAAGGGACACAGAAAATACATATAAAAGCCTCGGTCTGGCATCATCTCCGCACTCTGGGGCAGTAAACGGTGTCCCTCCCCCCCCCCTCCTTCTACCTCTCTTTTGTGCAATTAGATTAATTAAAGGCACTTTATGTCACGACCCTGGTGCCCTTTTCCCTTTCAGTGGGCAGCGCCATCCACCCCACCTGGTCCATTTCTACTGAGATGGTAGCTGCTCGGATATTCAAAGGGGAAAAGAGAGGGCAGTAAGCAAAACAAGCCAGACGAATCCGCTGCAGACGAATCCGCTGCAGACGAATCCGCTGCAGACGAATCCACTGCAGACGAATCCGCTGCAGACTAATCCGCTGCAGACGAATCCACTGCAGACGAATCCACTGCAGACGAATCCGCTGCAGACGAATCCACTGAGCTGTTAGTCTTTCTTGTTTTTTTTTTTTTTTTCGCCACAAAGATCTTACGGTAAATTAACAGCGTTTTAGTGAGCGGCACGCTCAGGTTTCGCCAGTGGGGACCCGTCGCTCTTCAGGCACCCAATTAAGGCCCATTAGGCGGCTCTGATTAGCCTCAGGATGTTGATGTTGCGGGCACCGTTTTGCCACGGTGTTTTATTTCTGCACGGAGCCAGAGGCCTCCCCAGGGGGCCAGTAATAATCCAGCACGGTGGAAAGCCAGTGGGCCCCCCCCCCAGCCCCTAAGAAGAGCGATGGGGGGTGGCTCTCCCTCCAATGGTAAAGGAAGATCTGGGGTATGGTAGGGCGGTCTTTCGATGAATTTAAAATCGATCCGCTTCAGGTGCCACATTTAATCGCGGGCCGACAGATGGACTCAACAGGCTGGGGGCGGGGGGGGGGGGGTCTCTGTGGTCACGCCAACCCACAACACCGATTCAGGTTCGCAGACTGGAGGCAGACAGTCTGCTGGCATGCCCCCCCCAACTCTTCCCCCTCCCCCCCCATATACACACCCGCCACCAAGCCCAGTTCCGGAGGGAAGGCCTGAGTCATCACTGTCCTTCTCAGCGCTCACAGTTGCAGCAGAGGTCACAGCAGAAGAGTGTGGCATTCAGCTTGTCTTTGATTACCACCAGGGTGTCGATGGGGGGGAGTATGGGGAGGGGTGGGGGTTTGTTATTGCATGACACGGACCTGTATTGAACTGTAGGGTGGCGTTACCGATGGGAGAGGAGACTTAGTCACCATGGCTTGCATCCCAGTTGAGGACCTGCAAAGATCTTCACATCTTCTTAGTCCACTAACATCCAATCATCATGATCTGAGATAGAAAAAGGAATGTGGAGGGCCAGAGGGGCCCCATACAGGGATGTGGGAGCCCCCAGGTGGGTCAGGACGAAGACGCCCAGTAGACAATGAACCATGTTCTGGAGTTAGATTCAGCATAGGCTTATACTAGGAAGAGACAGCAGCTATAACCAATCACAGAAGGCCTGCGGCTAATGGCAGCCAATGGCTGGAGAGAGCAGGAAATTAAGGGCGCGTGGCACAGTCCACTAGGAGGTCAGTGCCAAGGAAGGGTTCAGCTACTGTACCTCTGAATGACATACGATACCAGCTGATTAATTATAGATTCCCGACTGCCCTCCATGCCCTCCTGTAAGGGGGTCCTCATCACCACCATGCACTGGCTTGCACATGCCTCGGGGGAGGGGGGGGGGAGAGAGAGCACTGCAAAGCATCAGCACTGATTAATCTGCGATCCACGGAAACCGATTAAAGCTGTTCCAGTGCTCTCTGCGTAATCATGGCAATGAATTAATCACAGCTCAATCCGGCCTCTCACTCTCTACATTTAGATTGCCCCGGGCCACACATCCCGGCCATAATCTCTTTAAATCACTCGGTAATCAGGACAGGGTCATGTGATCCAGGAGCCAGTCCAGGGAACATGAGCTGCAAGGCGTGATGGGACGTCACTTCATCGCAGGGCACGCGGTCGCACACGCAGTGCCAGCCAACACCCTCGGGGGCTGTAAACAGTGTGCTGTGTCATGTCCTGTCTCCTACATTCTCTAGCCAAGTTACACCCTTCGGCACCTCGCACACTCAGGGCAATTTAGGGACAGCAGTTCACCTAACTTCCTATTTCTGGAATATAGGAGGAAAGCCAAACAAGCGTGGAGGTCATGCCGACTTCACAATAACAGAGCTGGAAAATTCCAGAAGGGTGAGCCTTCTGCTGGCGGCTGAGCCAGCCTGTGATCCTGTTGGTCTGTGTTTATTATCCAGCTCGGAGACTGCAGCAGAGACACACAGGCCTTGCCAGCGTATGAAAGCCTGCTCGCCTGCGCTACCTTCACAACAAACCCTTAATCCCAAGCTGAGCGGAAGTTTCCGTCCTCAGGACGTGGCCTGACTACCCCACAGCTCCGAGGCGCCGCGTGACCGAATACCCCCAGATTCGCGTGTGCCGGCCCAGATTGCCCGCCCGCGTCTTTTTGCAAACAGCGGATCAAAAGCCCGCCCATCTCGACTGCGGGGCTGAACTGCGCCCAGGGAGGTATCGGGTGTCCGGGGCTCTCTTAAGCTGCCCCCAGCAGCTGCCTCTTACGGACTCAGGGGCCGTGTAGTGCCTAAATGGACACAGTAAACACGCTGCATAATTAAGGGGTGGGTGCGTGTTGGCTAACCACACCGCACGGGGGTGGCAGGGCGCCAGGCCATGTTACGGACTAATTGCTACTCCGCCAGAATTCAAAAATTGATAATTCATGTTATTAATCTATATTATTGTGTTATTCTTCAAGGAAGCCTCAAGACTCCCTAATATGAAGGTATAATTTCCATGCTTGCACAGCGGCAAAACCCTGGCTCATTACGATTCAGCCCCTTTAAGGCTCATCCCTTTAAGTGGGCCGGCCTGCCAGATATCAGCAACCGCGGCACTTTCAGGAGGCCAGTGGCTCACATTTTCACTTCGGTGGCAACTCCCTCCAGCCTCCCACCCCCAGCTCCCCCCAATGTTCGATCCAGGCAAACGTTCGACTTGTAATGGCACAGCTTTATGCACCGTTAAGAAGATGGGGGGGGGGGATCAATGGCACATTTTCTCCACACTCCTCTGTAATATTTGGTTTCTTGCGGCAGATTGGGTTCCTGAGTGGTTATGCGAGGAGACCATCTAATCGAAACATCAATTTATTATATAAAAGTTCTTGTCCCAGAAACACCATGTTTAATATTTATTTCCCCTTTTCCAGGAAATTTAACAGCTGCATTTCCACCCGCGCGGCAAATATGTTCGGTCTCTCGGCAACCCTCTCGGCAGAGATGCTGCGAGCTCCTGTGCAGCTTTCACCATAATTCAGGATTTGCCCCGAAGAATAAACAAGAAAAATCTTTCTTAAAAAAAAATAAGAAAATATCATCCATCCATCTTTCAGCCACTTATCCAGTACAGGGTTGTGCGGGGGGGTGGGGGGGGGGGGGGGTGGAGCCTATCCCAGGGACCACAGGGTGCAAAGCTGGGAAACAAGATGCTAGTCTATTGCAGAGAATAATAAAGTAATAAACTGCATTTAAAAGAAATATGTACACATACTATTCTAATATAAAATTAAATAATTAAAATATTTTAAATATAAATTCAAGTGCTTTGAAAATGTTGCGATATTGCAGGTCTTATCTGATTATGTCATAAACGCAACACGGTGGCTGTCAAATAAATGAACGAATGAGCGGATGAATGAAGGACTTAATGATAGCTAAAGAGGACAGGCGTGTCACCTCAGGGGACGTCCCGGGGGCAGCCGGGTCCTCTTAAAGACGCGGAACGGGGCTCATGTTTCTCCCAGAGCGACGAGCGCATGGATGGGTCCCAGTGTCGCGTCAGGCAGCCTCCATTTACAAATATTTTTTGGAAAATAACATATCATGTTTTAACACAACGGATCCCTGTGGGCCAGGCTGGGGTGGGGACTCCCCCAGGGGGTAAGGCAGACTGTCTCTGAGGCCGGTATTGAGCGTGGGGCATCTGGAGGGCCGTGTGCCACCTCCAGGAGTGGGGGGGGGGGTGGTGTAACAGTGTACCGCGCACATGTAATGTGGTGCCTTGGGACCCCTGATCTTTGACCCCCGCCTGCCTTTCCCCTTGACTCACGTCTTTCAAAAACCCGGTACACGCCTTCAGTTTGACAGCGACGGCGAATTAACCTCAACTTAAAGCTTCAGCAGTCAGAAACCATAAAATATCGACAATTTACCGCCAAGCCGTCTGATCTGTAACGCAGGAGTGAGCGGTTCCATTTCAATACGCGTCCAGCGCGTGGCTCAGATCTCATTGACAATGATGGAGGCGTTCAGCTTGAGTTCATGTGTTCGAAAAGTCAGCAGTGATGCTGTGAGGCCATCAGAGGCAATGAGGTAAATGAACATGCTAAGCGGCTAGCATACATTACATAAACGAATCTGCCAAGCAGCTAGCGTGCCTTAGGTAGACGAATCTGCCAAGCAGCTAGCGTGCCTTAGGTAGACGAATCTGCCAAGCAGCTAGCGTCAGGTAAATGCTAGCATGTGTCAGGCGGACAGATCCGCTAAGGTGCCAGGATGTCATAGTGTCATAGGTGAACAAATCCGCTAAGTGGCTAGCATGTGCTAGCTGGTCAATTCTACCAAGCGGCTAGCATATCCTAGGCAACAAATCAGCTAAGCAGCTAGCATGTCTTAGGTAAACAGATCTGCTAAGCAGCTAGCAAGTGGTAGGCGAACAAATCTGCTAAGCGGTTAGCATGTGCTAGACAAACAAATCAGCTAAGCAGCTAGCAAGTGCTAGGCAAACATATCTGGGAAGCAGCTAGCAGGCATTAGGTAAACGAAACTGCTAAGCGGTTAGCATGTGCTAGACAAACAAATCAGCTAAGCAGCTAGCAAGTGCTAGGCAAACATATCTGGGAAGCAGCTAGCAGGCATCAGGTAAACGAAACTGCTAAGCGGAGTGTATGTGTCAGCATGCTGTTGTCACCCATGGTAAAACACTCTGGCAAATATCTGGGAAGCGGGCGAACAGCAGCCGGCGTCGTATTAGCAAAGGCCAGCTTGGTCTGTTGCCACCCCACCTGGAACGGATATCCAACATATTTACTTCATTAGCCGAATCAATTAATGGTCTCCCTCTAAAATAAACATGACAAAACCTCGGGCTGATGGCCAATTAAAACAGCGAGCGGACTAGTTGGCAGCCTCCAGACACGGCCGCTCACGTGTAATTACCTTCTTATGTAATTAAGCACATCCAGTTAACGAGGGTCTTGGGAAGGGGCCGCGGGGCCTGGGTAGCTAGCAGAGTAATTAGCACCCGCTATGCTAATGTCAGCGAAAGGGAGACTCATCTTTGCTTTGGAGGGGAGATGGGTTAGGGGGGCTGGGGGGGGGGGGGGGGGGGGCTTGGGATGGGGGGGGGGGGGGGGCAATGTTCCAGAAGCTTTGAAGTGATCTGCTGGGACACTTCTAATGTCTGCATTGATGATTCCTCCTCAATGGGAGCATGAAACATGCGATGGACTTATCTTGATTATTTAGAGACAATGAGTCAAACTGAGATAAACACCAGCAATGGCAGGAGCGAGGCTTTGAAGCTCACGGTGGGCAGGGGCTTACGCTGCCAGTCTGCTCTAGCCCGCTTCCTATTGGACCCTGCTGCGTCTGACGTCCGGTAATTAACCTTCCCCCTCCTCCCAGCGATGGACAGCAAACCGCATACTCGCGCGCACATACTAGCAGCACGGCCGTGACACACGGATGAAACACGGCAGCGATGAGTCAGGCAATCTTTGTCAGTTTTTGCCCCTCAGTAGTAAACATATTTGTTTAAGCCCGTCGGCTTGCGATGGCCACACGCTGCCTGTGGGTGACGTTCATTTCCAATAACTAACAAGCTCAGAAATGTAGACGATCTTGCTTCTTTTGTTCATTCATTCTTCAATTCAGACAAACATTTTACATTCAGGTTAAATTTAGCAGAAAAAATAATAGTACGATTCCCAGCTAGAAATACCGCAGGATCTTTCCACACCCACGTCACGTGAGGATTTTCTGGTCAGGCCGTTCCCATGATCCTCGTTGCCCCCGCCAGCATGACCCATGTAACCCAACCCCCTC
This sequence comes from Brienomyrus brachyistius, assembly GCF_023856365.1. Classification (NCBI taxonomy): domain Eukaryota; kingdom Metazoa; phylum Chordata; class Actinopteri; order Osteoglossiformes; family Mormyridae; genus Brienomyrus; species Brienomyrus brachyistius. The sequence goes on from NC_064552.1 coordinate 12,823,464, forward strand.
CCTTTCAAAGAAGTCAGCAGCGTGCGGAGCCCTGTGTTTTGTGATGTCCCCTGGCGATCGCTCCGGTGGAAAGAAGCACCGCATCATCTGGGGGTCCCCTCACCGTGTAGGTCGCCCATCTCCGCCCCACGGTCGCCCCGTACAAGGCAGAGCCCTTGTCCCATCATCCCTTGGGTCTCCTGTTTATCTCGCCTGCGAAGCGTAATACGACCAGACCGGCCTCCTCAAAGCGCCTAACTTGAACGGCAGCCAAATCTCTCTCGCGGGCTGCTGCGATGGCCCACATGGATATTACAAAGCAGCCCTGAAAGTCAGTAATAACGCGACACAGCATTGTTCTCTGCCTTCCACTGAGCCTGACAAACACTTCCCTGCTCGCCCGTGGCCTTATCTGACAAAGTTGCCACCCCGAATCTGATATCCTCGCTAACAATACGGAAATACTCCATCCCATAGAGACTAATTGGTGGCATTAACCTTTTAGATCATCCTGAAAAGAATATTTAGAACCTTTTTAAGCATATTTGGAACGCTTTTTGATGGGACGAAATCCGAGTACAAGAGGTGATAAGGCACTTTGGGCTTTGCGTTTGGCCTGGGGATTTCGCCGGTTTTCAGAATGAGATGCTGTTTGATCATGTGACATCTGGTCGCTCAGAATCAGGCGACCCGGAAACCCCAATTCAGGCCAGAGGACCGCTGGAAGGTTCACTCGTTCCTAAATGGAAGGCACACGCCCCTCTGTGGGTCTCCTCCCGCTGCCCCCATTCGACGGAACACCGACTTGGCCACGGTGCCACCTGCTGGCTGTGCCAGAGCCTCTCGTCGGGTCTGCGTGAGGCCGGGATCCTGCTGCCCTCTGACGCTGGGAGCCTGCAAAGCCCTCACACAGCAAGTGTCAGCCCTGTTGGTGCGGAGCGCATCATATGCACAGTACAGGATATACATACTAACATTAAGGCAGGAGTTCCACCACGAGGAGGCTACAGCACCGGTACGCAGGCATGTAAAGAATCCACGGCCATTCGGAGAAAATCACAGCTAATCCAGCAGCTAAGGAGGAAAAATGCAAAAGTTCACCATCCGCCGTAGCAGGGAACGCACACCTGCATGCCACAGAGGGCCCGAGTTCCTCTTTGCTGGGGAAAATATATCATTACAGATTGGTGCAAATAAATCAGGACTTTGCTCATTTGCCATTCCCTGCCAGCCTGGTTCCTCCCAAGGTTTCTTCCTTCTAGGGAGTTTTTCCTTGCCATTGTCACCTCTGGCTTACTCACTGGGGGCTCTGGGCGGGAATAATGTAAAGCGCTTTGCGACAAAGAAATGTGAAAATTCACTACACAAACAAAACTGAGGTGAAATGAACGGAACGTCTTTTAAAGATTCATCTCATTGATAACTACCTGTTTGAGGCTGGCAGCCATACTGATATAAACACATTTCAATAGCTTCTGTTGTTCAACAAACAAGAATATTATGCTGAAAATGTCAAGGGTGAGGGTTCAAATGCCTGGGAGGCCACAAACACCTTCTCTGTAATGTCAGTTCAGATAAAGGTAAATATGTACTTATAGATTATTATGTGTGTATGACGTAAAGAGGATAAAAAGGAGATGGTAGAAAAATGCAGTTGTTTTTTTTTTTTTTGACAGCCACGGGAGCTGCTGTGACGTGCTGTGATTCCAGAGAATCGCGCTCCGCTGGCCCTCACGCCCAGGCGGGCCGCTCCCCGCAACTCTGCTCATTTTTCACCCCCAATGCATTAAGTATAGTTATTGATTCCTTGTAAATGGGGCCAGAATGGATGAGTCGCCCCATTTCTGTTATTGGTCTGTAAGACCTAAGGGTCATTTATTGGAGGTATGGTGAGCCGGGAGCCCGGGGGGCCCATCCGGGGGGCTGCTGCTGGCAGGGAATGCCAGTCTCGGGCTTCGCATGGGGTCGTTCTTCGCAAGCCTACCAGTTACCCCTTTACACACACCCCCCCAACCCCTCCAAAAAAAAATGCCTTAAGAGAGACATTCTTCCTTCTGTTGCCACAGCGTCTTCAGCTGTGCTGGGTCACATGACACGCGGTGTCAAGACTTCTGCCGTCAGAAAAAACCAGTGTGTGTCAGGCACACACACACGTACACACACAGGTATGCAACTATATCTTTGTGGGGACTCTCCATTCATTTCTATGGGGAAAACTCCAATCCCAACATGACAACCATAACCCCTACCCAGCCTTAACCATAAGCAAGCAAATAGAATACAGGACTTTTGGCATTTGGGCACTTGAAAAATGGTCCCCACAACGTCTTAATAACTGGTTTTTATCACATTGTGGGGGACATTTGGTCCCCACAAAGTAATATACACATAACCCACACACACACACACACACACACTTCTGGACACACAGAACCTCTAGGGAAGCAATGTTTTTTTTTTGGTCTCCTAGAACATGGCATCACGTTCAAACACGCAGACAGACACATGGAGAAGGCCTGCAGAATTTCCATCGCCCCCCCCCCCTCACCAGTGGGGTGTAGCCCAGCGTCTCCCACAGCGGCAGGCTGGCCAGGATGCCGGGTCCAGTGAACTCCAGCTCTTCTGTCTCCTGCCGGAGCACAGCCAGGTGCTGGCATCCCCGGTAGTCGCCCTGCAGCTGACGGCCGTCCAGCAGTCGGACCTGGTCCCAGGTTCCCGTCCTGCTGAGAACCTCCCTGGCGTCCCACAGCTGCCTGTACGACAGATGCCCTGCACCAGAGACACCGCCCACCTGCCATCTTACTTACGTTTAGTGGACGCGTTCGTCCAAACTGACTTACAACTGCAAACACATTATTTAGTCGGATGGCTATGCAATTGTACAGCAGATATTATCCAAAGGGCACCGAACTGTATCTTAAATATATGATTCAATTCCTTATTCACCTGTAATGGCTTAAAATACATTATAAGTAAATGTCCAGACCAGTAAAATAAAGGCTCTGAAAATAGACTAGTAGCCCCCAAATTGGAATTTTCAGTGTTTCAGAACAAAGCATTAGTACAGTGCTGGTGGGTATCATTAATGCAATTTCATTAATTAACAATGGGCAGTGTGGCAATTTCAAAACTTGAAATATGAAGGTTCTCAGTTCGCATCCCACTGCACATTGGCAATTAATGCCTTTCACCTGTGGGTCACAGTTATTAGACTGTGTTGTTGACGTTCCCTTATTTTACACCATCTCTGGTACATAAGGCAGAAGATAGCATGATCTTTTTGGCACATCACGACTGTTTAGCACCATTCAATGCTTTCTTCTAAACTCCGGGTGGCGTTTCTGCCTGTAAAGGTGTAAGGTCGACGTCTTAGTGGCGAGCTGGGCCTCCCGCTCTCTCAGGATCAGCGTTAGCGGGGGAGAAATGAGCCTTAGAAACCCAAGGTGGATGGATGGTTGGGATATGAGCTGCCAATCACAGTCAGGGTACAACTACTTGAAAACGTTGTGTTATGGTTCATCACTGAGCATCTCCAAGCTTCGAAGAGTGTCCCGTAGTGAGTTTGTGGTTTCTGGGCCCCTCCTCTTAGCGTACTGGCAGTTTTTGGCCAACAGGGGGGCCCCCAAACCTCAGGGGATCCCACGCAAATGAATGACTTGAATGGTGATAAATGGCAACACTGAGCGTGTCACTCACCCGACATCCAGCAGGGTAGGAAGGCATCCATAGCCCACGTCATGAAGTCCTCACTGAAGGAGCGCAGGAAGGCGTTCAGATGGGCGTGGGTCACCACCTCCTTCCTGGTCTGCAGCTGAGAGCTCAGTAGGCAGTCGGGGGACAGCAGGAGCACCCTGGGTATGAAGTGGGCGGGGTCCAGGGACACGGCACCTCGCTGCAGGTGGCTCCGTAGGTTGGTGGCCTTAGCCTGAGGAAGCAGACAGAAAGGGGCATGTTTGTCACGTAACCGGTCTGTACACTCGGCACCGCAGCATGTGACACTTCTCTGCTTGATTTAGGATTTCTGTCCCGTTACGGTGTACTACTCTTAGCCCTGTTTCACCACCGGATTTGACAGCTGTGCAGCAAATTCCCTTCATGTCAATATTTAAGGCGATTTATAAGGAACTAAGGGTCTAAGCAAGGTCCCGGGAGGTCGGAGCACTCTACCCCCATCAGAGAAATTGCACAGTTACCCTTCAAATTCAGTTTCTTTTTTAAATCAAATTTTCAATCCGTTGCACACAAGCCCCAGAAAATCCATTAATTTAAGTCGTGAGACGAAATGCTATGGAGTTACCGTGCTTTATGAACTGTATTCTGGAAGGCCGACTTTATAATACGATACGAGCCCACTTCATCCACACGATCTGGCAGAATAAGCCCCCCCCCCTCCCCCCCTGAAGAATCCATCTTAATAAGCCCCAGTAAAATCACTGCTCCATTTCTTCCCTAATAACCCTACAGAAGGTGCGTGTAGAACCTTGTTCCCTTCAGCTTCTCCGTTGCTGTGGTCTCCTACGTGTCCATAACACCGCAGCACTTCTGCTCATTCAATCTTTACCTCGTTTTCACCTGTTATCTCCATGACCGGCTACACTTTACGTTCCCACGAGGATCCGGTGATTTACTCAATGTTAATTTTTTGAGGACTTCTTGGGAAACTCTGTGCCATTCATTTTTACTGAATCCATAGATCTAGGCCCTGTTATATTACACCAGAGTCCTTATTTACCTTCTGTGTTTTGTGTTGAAACCCTATTCTTGAAGGTGACCTAACTGGCTCGTCCGGATACTGGGAGGCCTTTGATGTAGGCGTTGTCTACCTATAAGAAGAGCCTTGGACCTCTTTCTGACTTCAGTGACCGTGTGAGTTGGCTAACCTACTCATCTCTCTACTCAACACTTTGTGCATTCATTTTGCCAACCTTGACCTTCGACCTTGACCCGCTATTCAACTCTACCAGCTTTACACTTGCCCAGAGTACCAATGTCCCTCGAGTTCGAGTGCCGACTGTCTGATATGCTTGTTTCCTTTCTGTCAGGAATTCCAGACACCAGGGTGAAGTTAAGGCGGTATTAAATGAGCTAAATCTTACACAAAAGTCAGACATGGTGAATTGGTACTCTACGAGGTGTGGGTGCTACCGAATTGCTGCCCAACTGGGCTTCCTGGAAACACCATCTCCATGCATAACCCTCCACGTTCCTCCTGCTATACGGTATCCAGATTTGGCCTCAACAGCACCAATGTCACGAATGGCACAGACTGGCCACTCCCCCCCTCCGCACGTGAAATATCATTGGTCATTTCTGGACTAACTGGCAGAGATCTGCGTTACCTTAATAGCCTGGACGGGGTCTGCAAACTGACGCACGGAAGCGTCCTCCTCTCCCAGTTTAACGTGCCACTTTTCCTTCTGCTGGGTCACTTCCCCTCTCCAGTCCTTCACGTCGATGCAGAAGACCCCACGACCTGTACAGAAAAAAATCTATTCCAGAACCAGCCCAAAAGTACGAGTAGGCCGCGAAATGCACACTAACGTCACTCACTATTTGTTTGCGCTATTTAAGTTCGAAAATGCATAAAAAAAAAACACCGTAGAGACTGAAAATGCTTAGCTGGACGGCGATTTTATAGCAGTACGACGCCCACTTAGGAAAGGTAAAAAATCATTAGGACGAATTGATCTTTGGGACAAACTAGGCGTGACTTATAAATTCGGCTGAAAAGAGGAATCTTCCCTTAGCGACGGGTTTCATGGCCAGTTGAAGGCTTTCATCTACAGGTCATTTGACAATGTTATTAAAGATCTGAAGCTGCAGTCTGTTCTATAGCCCAGTTGCATCTGGCTTTCATTGTGTTTGAACGCTGTAAGAGAAAGTCTCACCTCTCATTCAGCCTGAAGTTAACATATACACTGACATCGCTATGACCTCCTATGGCAATGCAATTAGACATACGGTTTTTAAATTAGCTGCTGATCTGTAAATCATATACAAGGTTCACGCTGCAGGGACCAGTTCAAATAATGACAACAGGTAGCACTTTACATTAACTGCACCTTCATAATGCATTCAAAGAACATTTATATACAGCATGTAAGTACACCTTAACATCCTAATATACCTTAATAGCTTTAATATACATTAATAACAAACAGAATATGATTATACGACTATGTTTTTTGTTATTGTATATTGTTTGTTATTAATGCATATTAAAGCTGATGTTAAGATATAGTTATATGCTGCTTATGAATGTTCTATGATTGCATTATGGCCAGTTAATGTAGCATTTTCTGACAACAATCACTGCATCAACAGCAGAATCAGTTCAATAAATAGGCATGTATCTCTATGAAAAACTTTTTAAATGAACGTACCGGTGAGAATGACCAAACTGATTTCATCTTTGCCGGACTGAAACTGGTTAGGAATCCTCAAATTGCAGAACACATCCTCGCTTTTGAGTCCAATGTTCCTGTGTTTTAAACAAACTCAGTAGTACATAATAAAAATTACATGTTTTTCATACACATTTAAACCCAAAGTCCCTGTTCATTATATGTAATTGTTTGCAAAATTATGATTATGAACTGTTAATTGCAGCTTTTATATTCACAATAACTCTGACAAGCAAGCCTAATATTGCCACTCCAGTGTGTAATGCAAATTACCTGCTTCTGACACAACAAAAAAAAGTAGTAATGTTCATCAGATAATATAAAACACCATCTTAACTGAAATGAAAACGGAAATCTGTCCAATACCTTATTTTTCCAAGAAGGTCATTAAAACCATTTGCGAGATGTGCTGGACTTTGGGTTGATGATTGAACTGACGGTTCTGTTGACAGGTGAGTTGGTACTAGAGTTGACATTTGGGTTGACGGTTCGGTTGACGGTTGGGTTACTGGTTCGGTTGACGGTTTTGTTAGTGGTTGGGTTGATGGTTCGGTTGACAGTTTAGCTAGTGGCTGGTGCATACTGTCTGCTGTGCTGCTCTGCCAACTGGGATTGGAAGCTAGCTGAAAACTGACAGATTGATCTCCATGCTGGAACCTTTTAGTGACTTTTATCTGAAACGGTATAGAGAGAGTGAAACAGAAGTGGAAAGAGAGCTAAATATGTAAATGATTCCAAACTGGAGGACTTCAGAGAGATAACAAGGCATTCAACAAATAAACAGACTGACACTTTCATCGGACATAAACAAGAGATTAAAATAACATGGAAAAGCTTTTTGAAAAGCACGCTTAGAAATGTACTGCACACGAATATTTATAATACCACTTAAAAGTATATAGAAGCATACATACACAGGGGCGCTGCTAAGGATTTTGGGCCCCATGAAAAGAATCTTGACAGGGCCCCCAACACAGTTTATTGGGGGCTTCTCTGTGCCCCCTCTCAGTCATGGGCCCCGAGAATCGTCATTGTTTACCCCCCCTTTACAGCGCCCCTGTACATACAGTGCAAAAACAGGCAGTAAAAGGTACATGCCCTGTCACAGACTAGCATCCCATCTAGAGCGGAGCCCTGCCTCTTGACCTGTATTGCCTGGGATAAGCTCCGCCTCCATTCTGCATTAACCTCTGGAATGCGTAGGGTGACCAGATAATCCATGTCAGGGAGGACACTATGAGCTGCTGCAGATTTTACAAACCGCATTAAAACTGAAAGGCTCCTTTGCTTGACTAAATCGTCCAGTTCATCTTGTGCTTTGACTGGTTTGTTTCCTTGGTTGAAAAATTCATCCAGTATTTCACATTAATATTAGTGACGCATGCATGATTATAGGAGACTGACCAATCAGCAAACAGCAAGAACTTACGTTCTTAAGTGAAATCTAGGTGCTTTTAATTTAAATGGTAGTTTACAAATCCTGTCCTAGATCAAAGTGACCTCCCTGACATGGATTATCTGATCACCCTGGGAATGTGGATTATTATTAAAATGTTTATAAGCACGAACAGTTCTGACAGCACCGAGAACTACATCGGGCTTTCACATTTACGTAAGCACCTTTAATGAAAACTTCACTACAGTTCAAGAATTCTCACGTTTACTAAATAAACAACGATCAGTAATTTTAACATCATCAACTACCAATTCAAACGCTATACGAATATATATGAACATTTAAATGCAAATGCACTAACCTGTTATGTGGGCGAAAACATGCAGAAATGACGACTCCGATCAGTCACCGGTCATTTTCAGGCGCTGTTTCACAATCGCGGGTTTTTTTTCCCCCTGGAGCTACTTGAGGTTGCCTGCAAGAGGTAAACAAGGAACCACGTGCGGCGTCCGCCTCCCCCGCAGTCCTCCTCCCCAGCGCCCGCCTCCCCCGGTGGATCCCCGTCCGCCCGAGCGCCGCTGCCGCTTGTTAATACGCTAGCAGGTGTCTCTGCATCATTGCGCAATGTTTTCCGAAATAGCAATATGAAGCTTTTTACTGCGTGTTACACGGTATCTGATATGATACTGCTGTGTTGGTTCAGTTATGAAATCATATGGTCATATTCTGAATTCATATTTTAATTAGGCTGGGACATTAAATCTTTACACTCAAATCCAAAATATGTGTGTAGGCAACTAGATACAGGACGTTAACATAAATCTGCGTTTACATTTTACAGGTATTTATTCAGCAGACGCCTTTGCCCAAAGCTATCTTACACGTCAAAGAAGACAATAGATGGCCGAACCTTATTTACTGAGAGGCAATATTAGAAATATATCTTTGAAATTACTAGCAATTCACATAAGTTTTTTTTTTCGAATGTATAAGCCTACTGTATGTGCTTTTTTTAGGAATCAGCGTTACAAAAATCCTCCCACGTTCCCACGAAGAATTGCTGTTTCATTCGTATTTATTCACTGCAATGGGCTAAATGTTATGAAAAAGCGTAACTCACCTGGACAGCTGTCAGTTCTAGCGGGATAAATAATTAACACTGTGGTGGGTAAGTGTAGCCGCTGTTAATACCAGCGCTATTGCATCGCATTTCTGTGATGGATGGATGGATGTTTATAATTCCACACACGGGGCTGTCAACTCCCTGTCCCATTTGCATGGATGTATTGGGATGCCGGGACTCTAAGCGGGTAGCTGGGGTGACTAATGGGCTTTCCACGCGGTGCAGTCCCGGCTTCGTAAATGTTTGATTCGACCCTAAGAGATTACGGTTAGATTACCTATTTCAAGGGTTAACACAACCTCACCTTGTTTCTGAGTGGGTTTCGTGGGGTGAGGTGGGAAGGGGGTCAGATTTAGGCGCTGCTTGGGAAACGATGCACCCTAATTGTTAGAAAGGACCACGTGGCGCCCCGGGGAGCACAGCCAGCAGCTCCGGCTCTTCCGGAGAGTCACCCGATCACATTCCTTCCCAGTGAAGGCACACACACCTCAGGGAGGGTCGGCATGTTCTCGGCCCTCCCTTTCTTGCGCTCACTCTCGTTCCCCCTGCATTGCAAATTAATCAGAGTCAAAGTAATTCGACACGAGGCATGACTCAGCTTTAAATAAATAGTAATACCCAATGATATAAACACATTTTTAAAGTCTCAGCCCAAACTGCCTCATTATACTGTAACACCTGTTGTCCAGTTTTATATCCTGGCTACTACAGACCCCCATGACCCTAAATAGGAAAAGTGGTTACTGAAAATGGATGGATGGATGGATAGTTACTGAAAATGGATGGATGGATAGTTACTGAAAATGGACGGATGGATAGTTACTGAAAATGGAGGGATGGATGGATAGTTACTGAAAATGGAGGGATGGATGGATAGTTACTGAAAATGGAGGGATGGATGGATGGATGGATGGATGGATGGATAGTTACTGAAAATGGATGGATGGATGGATAGTTACTGAAAATGGATGGATGGATAGTTACTGAAAATGGATGGATGGATGGATGGATAGTTACTGAAAATGGAAGGATGGATAGTTGCTGAAAATGGACAGATGGATGGATAGTTACTGAAAATGGAAGGATGGATAGTTGCTGAAAATGGACGGATGGATGGATGGATAGTTACTGAAAATGGACGGATGGATGGATGGGTGGATGGCTGGATGAATGGGTGGGTGAGCAGATGGGTGGATGGACAGATATACTGGCTAGGTGGATGCTCAGATACTAAACAAAAACAAAGCACGGTTAACAAACACCTTTACTATTCTCCATGGACACAGTAAAAAACTGTTATGGAAAAGGAGGGCACACATTTACTTCTGCTATTCGGCAAATGTGCCCTATGTATAGCTGCTGTGTTTAATTTTTTGTCATAATTTATCTATTAGATATACAAAAAGGCACATGGCCGACGTTTGGCTCCACAGGCCAGGCCTCTATGATTGAGATCACATGGTTGCTAGTTCAAACCCACCCTTAACGGAATAGTCGCATGTCTATGGACCCTTTAGTAAGGCCCCCAGCTCCCCAGGGGCCACATTCACTGTGACCTCTAAGTTGTTTCTCACTTGCATGTATGTGCCTCATATAGAGCAAGATGGGGTAGAGGATAGGAGAATTTCCACACAGGAGTTAATTAAGTATCATTATTCCAATAGACAATGAGTTTTAGAGGTAAATTTTTTTAGCTGGAATACATTAATTCAGGGATAAAAGAAATTCTTATGCCATATATAATAAAAAAATATTCCATATCACACAACAAGCTGCAAAAGCTTGCCACTTGTTATTTATGGACACCATTATGGAGAATCCCTGAACTTTCATAACATTTGTCTCTCTTTTGTGGTGGTGTGCTATATGTACACACCACCGCAGAGTCAGGCTAATGAGGCTTAAGCCATGAATATAGCGAAGCCCCACATCATTATTTCCTGTTTATGTATAATGAAGTGTCTCCCTACCCCGTCCCCGAGGACCCCACAGAAGGCCCACATTTTTGCTCCCTCCCAGCTTCCTGCCAGACAGTTCACATTTTTGCTCCCTCCCAGCTTCCTGCCAGACAGTTCACATTTTTGCTCCCTCCCAGCTCCTAATAGAAAACAAAAAGCAAATCACATGGACTGTCTGTGGGTCCCTGAGGACCAGGCTGGGAAACACTGGTATAATGTCTTCAGAGTCATGATGGACAGTGTCTAATGTATTATAAACAGAACAGACCCAAATGCATTTTCTAAGTGTAAAAAAACAGTAAATGCACTATATGAAATAATTTGATGAATCATAAATCATTGAGGCCCCCCTGCTCAGTAAACTTTATCCCCCCGCGTCCCCTGATCTCTGAGCTAAACCCCAGATGTCGTCAGGTCGTAGTGACACCCCAGTAGTACCGATACGGATGTGGATCATCTGTTGTGCAGGACTCTCTGGGTGTGTTAAACCGTGTGGAAAAGTTACTGTTACTTAGGACTCTGCGGCTCTATCCAGAAAGAGTCATCATATCACTGCCAGGCGCTTTTAGCAAGAGGCCCCAACGCCCCAAAACCACTGCAGGAGTGCCGGAAAAATGCCTGACCTCGTACTGGATCCCCGGGCTTCACTCTCAGCACGGGAAACACAAAAACCGAAGAACTCCAACATATTTATGCTTTTATAAACCGCAAATGAAGTATCATCCCTATCAGAGTTTGGTAATTCAGGTCCAGACCAAGATTTTGGTCCAACCAACCAGTTGAGTACTTTGTAACTGTGACTTTTTATACTCAACTGGTTGGTTGGAACAAAATCTTGGTCTGGACTTTTACTCCCTGGACCTGAATTACCAAACTCTGATCACCGTTTAACTATACTAAGACATTCTAAGATGGTTACATCACAGCACACGTCAGAACAATTCCAGGCCAACCCTGAAGCAGTTCTCAAAATGGACATGCAGACAAACGATGGTTTGCAGGTAGAATAAGACGGAGCTAATCTACCCCGGTGTGATGAAGTATGCTTAGCCATTGCTCTCCTCACACAAATATAACACGCCTAAGCAGATTAATCCCATAGCCACCTACGTGAAATAATATTTAAAAAACTGGCCGCGTTGCATCAAAAAACCATTAATATGAGAAAAAATAAATTCACTTGTCAGGGTGTTTTCTCGCCCGCCTGCATAACTAGACTATTTTGCCCCCCAAAAGTGATTTTTTTTTGTTAGTAATAACAGACAAAATTTATGATGCCTCAAATGAGGAAGTACTTCTGTAGAATTACAACACAAAATTTTTGCTCTGAGGTGTGCTGACACATAATGATCTTCAATAAATCTCGCGTGGAAACGAGGGTAAGCCTGAAAAAGGCAGGACTCTCCCAGACTGAATGAGAACGCTGAGGCCATTAGTGTTTCAGGATTTCATATGACATTAGCGGCATACTGGCTCCTTTCCCCAGTCACTTCCTATGTGATGTTTAAAGCGATCTGGACCTTTTTAATTAAAATCAGTAGCACATTCATCTGCAATCGCAAGGACTGCTCTTTGATTAGCAAAATACGAAAACTCAGAGGCAGCAAACTGAGTTTAAACCTCCGTCCACCCATCTTCTATAACCGCTTGCCCACCCAGGGATAATTTTTTTAACTCCAATTAACCTCAGCAGGTTTTGAACTTGGTGGGGGGGGAGTAGGGGAGCAGAGTACCTGAAGGAAACCCCTCAATGACACGGGCAGAACACGCAATTTCCACACACTTGGAGCTATGGCAGAAACTCGAACGCTGGTCCCAGTGGTGTGAGGCAACACTGCCAACCACTGCTGCACCATACCGCACTGCGCTTAATTAATGTTAATCATGTGTTAGTGCAGAGGAGCTATCACATGAGAGGTGAAGGCCGAGAATGTGACCTGCTTGGGAACTCACATTTTACACGCATTACCACAGTAAGATTGTCCTTAGCGTTTCTCTTAGCTGCCTCAAACCCGTCGATGTTAAAAGCTTAGATCGGGGGCCTGTATCGTGAAGCAGGATTTGTTTTGCTTAGCTGGATAACTTTTCGTATTTAAGGTAGTCTGGGCTAAATGTTAGTGAACCAAGATAAAGTCCGTAAGTCCTTTTAAACGAAGGTACCTTAAATCCAAACAAATAATCCAGCCAAGCAAGAAATCCTGCTTCGTGATGCTGAGCCCAGATCTGTGACATGTTCAGCTTTGCTTGTGTGTTTATTCGCCTCGTGTGCCCAATTCAATCATTTACAGAGGGTGTTTCTGAGCAGTTCAGCTATGAGACTGTAATAAGCTACAGCAGCAAAAACCGAAACATCTCAAGACGTCTATAATGGACGAGGCAACAGAGCACATAAATGCTTTATTGCAGACTGGCATCTCATGCAGTGTGTGCCAGTTCTGTGCCCTGGACTTCCTGGAATAGGCGTCAACATCTCTGACGACCAAAAGATGGATGGATGGATGGATGGATGGGTGAAGCAGCACCTTCTGACTTCCTTGACTTGGAAGATAATGTGACTGTTTTAATGTGGCATCTGCATTACTTGCAGCAGGATGCTGCTCTGAGTTACTGGGTGGATGGATGGATTACACAGAAATGACAGCATAATAATGAAAGTGTATTGCACCACACAGGTGGCGAGAAATGTTAAAATTCAGTCCAAACTATTCGGGAATTCCCCCTCTTACAGAAAACAAAGTCTGATTCTGGGTCTGACGGTGCCGTCAAAATCCTACCCCAAGACACCTCACATGCTTTTCCCCGGCCTACCAGGTGCGTCGTCCCCCCCTGCAGCTATTGAGCAGGTTTATATTTTGGTTGTGAGATGGCGAGGGGGGGTGGGGGGTGGGAGGTGATTGTATGGGTGACGAAGCTTGCACCTCACCATTATGTCTCACCCCCCACCCTCTATCCTGCTTAGCCCCTGTGATGGATGACACCCAACTATGGGGGTGACCAGCAGCCCGTGGCTTGTGCGACTGACGGCTGCCCCCCCCCCCCCCCAACAGACCCAAGCTGCTCCGTGTATCCCTGGCCCCTCCGATATGTTGTGTTTCCTGTTGTGACCTTTCATACGGTCTGATGTATGAGTCCGACAGCGACAGCCTCATTAAAGCAGAACATTAACCCGAGTCTCTCTTTAACCAAGCGACAGGCGCAGAATCTGAAGGCTTGAGTCCGCAGGCGTTGGAAACTTAACTCATGAATCAGGCCGTTAATGCCGCTGGGAGCCTGGAGCGGTCTGGGGACCTGTACCCTCCCCCCCCCCCCCCCCACCTTGAAATCCCGCCCTCGCCCCATACCCCCCCCCCCCCTCCCTCATTGGTAGTTCTTGTAAGAGTAAAGCTCATTACTTTCTTCTCAATTCCAAGGAGTGAGTGAGTGGGCAATAATAAGGCTTGAATTTTTCAATACTGTAAAAAATGGCCGCCCGACAGCTCGCTGCCCGCGTGAGGAAGCGCTCGAGGGAGGGGCCCGCGTGCAGCGCTCGGCGCTGCCGAATTAGCAGCTCCATACATCATAAAATCTAATTAAATCAACGCGCGGAATGGAATTAGTTTTCCGCGACTCAAACCGCCGCCGAAAGAAGCCTATTAAATGAACTGTAGTAGCCGAGCTGAATAATTCACGGTGAGGGATTTTGCGTTTATACGGAAATCGTGCGCTTAATTGTCCGCGCTACATTACAGATCTGCTCTTATGTTAACAATGTGCCCGCAGCCTCCACATCGAGGCGAATTCACGCACGTTAGATTTGAGCGCGTCGCCGACGAGACCGGAATGACGGGGCCAAGGCCCGGGGGTCGCCGCCACCATGCTCTCCACTGCCGCAATTACAAGTGAGAACAGAAACCTGTCAGAAAGTACCGGAAAGGTACAGGGAGGAATCAAGGCAAGAAAATTCCAACACGGGGGTGTACAGACAAACTCCAAGCATTTTTAATCTAGTCATTAGCGTACTCTAAAATTCGATCTAACAATGTTGCGTCTATAAAATGAAATTTTGTTGGATTACATGAGGACTGAGTGAGTTTTGCGTCTTATAATCAATTTAAAACATGGGCTGAGGTTTGGAAATGTGTCTTTCAGTTACAAGGAAAAAGCTTTCTTTCTCATGCTTTAAAGAGATGTGGTCTTTTTCCAACAACATATTACTAAAATAATCAAAGAAAAAACAATAAGCTTTAACTGCTGATTCCTGAAATAGTTACTTGTTCTTTTCCACATGTAAATGACAAAAGATGCATTCGTGTATTAAAGTTCATATTATTTTATTAACTTCAGCAGCATTCAATTAAAGTAGCCGTTAGCATGTCGGGAATGAACAAATAAAAACTGCATTCAATGCGCGGCGACTTGGCAGCGGGATCATCTTCGCCACCCCACCGCTTGCTTTCGCGGGCAGCGGACCACCGCGAGGACCCGGGATGGATGGGGGGCTCCTTTAACTTTATTACGGCTGCCGTCGATACCCTAATAACACAGGAACACGGAGGGCAGAGGGTATCATATTACGCTTTAAACAAGAATATACTACACGTGCGCCCGGTGAATATGGAGCCCCGAGCCCCGTCCCGCTGTGATTGGTGGCCGCGTCGGCGCAAATATTTGTCAGTGTCACAGTCTGGGCCCGCCGCTGTCACTTACACGGGCGGCCGGGGAATAGGTGTATAGCACAATGATCCCACTGTTTGCAGGAGAACGGCAACCGTGATGAAGCACTGTTTACTCATAGAGGGCATTTTTCTGCTCGGGGATGTTATTATAAACCCCGGCGTCATTTTGACAGATTTCAATCACATACCCGGCTATTCATTATTACCCGCAGAGTGGACCACATCATCAGTAATGAAATATTGGTTATTTTGTCATTCCTGTAGGGAGGAAAGCTTTTTTTTTTTAAGTCGTCAGGTATAGCTGACAACTACTATTATTTATTTTCTCTTTTCTTTGCCGATTTTCTTTTCTTTTTTTTACTTCTCCATAAGTCCTTGCATCTTAACTGAGATGTTCTCAGCGGGTCAGAGGCAGCCCTTTTGGAGAGTTCGACTAAACAGACTGGTTTTCTTTAGCAGGAATAAAGTGTTACACCAGAAAATATTTACAGTTATGCCATGGGATTGAAAAGCACAACAAAATAATTTGTTTTTCAACATTTTTGAGAATAATTACCTGGATTGATACTAGTTTAGGTATGTGTGGTGCAAATTAGGGTTAAAAGGGGGAGAGACTAAATCCTAATTTAGACGTTTGCAGCCTGACCCAGACCGAAGAGGCCTAGACTGTTTACTCAAATGCAATTATGATGTAGGAGCCACAGCACAACCTGCTGGCTGAAATCAAACACTGCAGCATTTAACATGAATGTGTGTGAACATATGACCAGAACGGGGATGAACAGCATGAACCGAAAGAACCTGAACAGAAACTGTCATCCCTAAAAAGACCGGCAGAAACTGAAGCAATGCGTTGTGGGTAACGGCCACGCTCGCGAATCCGATTAATGTTTTAATGGGTGTTTCTGTACTGCTCGATATGTATCTCATGCACCTGATGTCACATAACCTTCA
The DNA here is from genome assembly GCF_023856365.1 of Brienomyrus brachyistius. Classification (NCBI taxonomy): domain Eukaryota; kingdom Metazoa; phylum Chordata; class Actinopteri; order Osteoglossiformes; family Mormyridae; genus Brienomyrus; species Brienomyrus brachyistius. Next base: position 12,839,933 of record NC_064552.1, read on the forward strand.
GAATTCCAAGCATTTCTCCTTATTGTTTTATTGTTTCAATTCATCCTACAAATTCAGTAACTGGGGCTTTTTAGTCAACTCATGAAACTGGCTTCATAATTAAAGGAATAATTAGGGTGGATTTTAGCATCAGTGTAGTACCAACCTCTGAGTATAATTACTGTGGGAGTATGAGCCTGTGCTGGACAACTTGCCAGACATTTCGTGTTCGACTCTGAGTTTCACAAGCTCTTACTAAAGGAAAAGCTTTGGCCCACAAAATGGTACCTCACCGAGAGCTTCCCGGAGACAGACGGTCTTATCTCCAACGCCCCTGTGGGAACCCAAAAGGCAACTGTGAGAATTTATTGCTTTTTCATGTGAGAACTCACATAAGACCATTTCCACGGAAAATATAAGCCGGTTTTATCTGGCCCCCTCTGCGGACGCACGCTCATGCACACATACAAATCAACAATGCAGGATATTATTCAAGCGCCGACAAAGAACATGAAATTCAGCCGGTCCGCGCAGTATTTTAATACGCCGATAAGCATCGCTCGCAGAAAAACGCTGTGAAAGAGTTTAATGTAGAACGCAGATACACAAATCAGCTCATATCGCTTCACTGAAAGCCAATAAAGTCGAGACTCTGGCCCCCGCAACCCTTATTTCATGTGCAGATTCTTTTGATAAAAACAGGCACAACCTCAATAAAACCGCAACAATAGAGGAAAATAAATAGAAATCAAATTAAGCAGGGGCGGTATCCCTCGAACCATAACATAAATTAAGGGACAAAGGCTTTTAATATTGTCTCCAATCAGCACACAATGCGAATGCAATCTCTGTCATTCCAAATAATGCCTATCGCCAGCCGCTATCTCTCTCAGCTGGGGCTCACACGACGTTCGCGTTTAAGGGAAGTGCCTCATATTTAATAAGCTCCTTGAGTCGGCCTGCTTCAGGGGAGGGGGGGTAGGGATCCGTCTAGCGGTAACAGTCACAGGCGGAATAATATTTTAATCTTGCCAAGGGGGGTACACACGGTGGAGGGCATTTATTAGGGTTTTTCCTGAGGATTCCTCTACCGTGATGAAGAGTTGCGGGCCAAACACTCCACAAAATGAGGCCTCTAATTCTTTTGCGACGTTGCCTACGGAATGGCGCTTTCGGTACTCGGAGCGGAGATCCGCGGCGACGTTCGATCGTTAGGCGAGGCATGACTTCTGTTTAATGTCCAGCTCAGAAGATCCTGCCAGCTTCTTTAAAACAGCAGCTCCTTCTCAGGGCTGGACCAGGCAGATAAGCTTTCTTGTTATATTACTCTGTATCCCGAAGGAATTTACATGCCTGACATTTTTTTGACACCTTCACACGGCGGAAAGATTCTTTTCTGTAAGTGAAGCAGTCGGTCCCCTTCCAGGGACTGACATGTCAACATTTAGTCTGGCAAGGGAGAGTCAGATGACTGGGATTAGTCGTATTAATTTCTGTCACCTGTCTCAGTGACTTGCGCACCAATATACGTACATGTTCCGTCTCTCCCGGACCATGCTCTGTATTAAGTTCCGCATCATGCAACACGTTAGTTTCAATGGGTCTTTTTGTCCCTAAAACATCAACCTCAACCCGCTGTTCCACCTTTAGCTAACCAGATGTTTTTTGCATTTACATCTGTGTTGCATTGCCCCGGTCCTGTCTCCATCAACAGCCGGAAAGTGTCACAAGGTTCCATCTGGTGACCACCAGTTGTCCTCAGATGACCTTTCAGACCAGCACACTCTCACATCCAGGGCAGCGTCAGCTGACCTTTCCACACGTGTGTCCTTCATTTTGACTCTGAGTCAGCGGCATGAAGACGGATGAGTGTAAAAGCATGACTGCCAGCAACACGATCCGTCGCAGACGAACTGTCCCGCCGGTTAACGCAGACCACAATGCCACCGCAGTCGCCACTCGCTGGAAATGTACATCGCTCATATGTTGGCCATGGACCCTGGGCCAAGGCGGTGGGGGGGGGGGGCTTGTAAATTCCCCTCACCCTGTTCTTGCTTGAGTATCAACTGAACGCAGGTCAGTATAAATAAACGCCAAACATGATATATCCCAGCATTCCTGGGATGTTTCCCCGACAGCCAGACTGATGAAAATCAACCTTCTAATGCAGGTCCTGATTTCACAACTGATAGGATTCATCTCCCTAGAAAGGAGGAAACAAAGGTATTATTGTAATGTGTTTATGAGATGAAAAGGAATATCAGGTTTCATGTAAAACAGACTTTGGAGCAGGAAATGATTCTTGTATTTAGCGTCTTGTGTCTCCCGCAGCTAAAACAAGCGCGGTTTGTTCGATCGTTGCGTTATACCTCGGCAGATGAAAGATAAAATATCGCTTATGAAAATGCGACTGACCTTAAGGTTCAGGGTGAGAATCCGCACGCCGTGATTCATAATGCCAACGTTAAAACCTTCTTCCAGAATTTAACGGCATCTCTGGTGGAAGATGCCCCCTTCTCTCTATACAGATGCAGAGTGAATTGCAGCTGTTTCCTAGTTGATTGATGACCCCCCCCCCCCTCCAAAAGGAAAAGAATAAATCATGTATTTGCCCCCCCCCCCACATCCATTTAGGAACCCTCAAAGATGTAGTCTGACTTTTTGGCCCAGAATAACACATCTATAATAACCTTACCTCAATCTTCTTCTTTAGTCCTCAATCAATAATGAGGACAACCTCACCACTCCTGCCTTTACTCAGCCTGAATTACAACTGACGTGAATAGGGGATAAAGTATTGAATGAAAACATCACCATCCCCCCACCTCACCCCCACCCCACTGTCATGAATGATTTCCACCTCCAGACTGCCAAACTCACGTGAAGTCGATTTAATGGACCGTCAGAATAATTATGTCATCGCAGATCAGGACAATTCTCTGTCCATTGCCGGGTGGATGTTTACGGAGACGATCCTGCATGTTTTAATGCGGCTCGTTCATTGGGTGTAAAACTCACAAGAGCAACAGTGGGCTTGAGTCTCCATCCACAGATTTCATTTGAATGGAGTGGAAGATGAAACAACCCCCCCCCCCCCCCAAAATGGTTCATCAAAAGGATGGCTTTTCGTCGCGTCGTTTCCAAGCCTGCATGGCATCTATTTTTGGGTGGCAGGTGGGAGTTGGAAAGTATGTCAGAGTTCGTTATTTTTGGAGGGTGGGGTCAGCTCAAAAGCAGGGTGTCATTGTCATTCAGCGTGATCTCAAATGCCAACTTGCCTGGCAGGTTCTGTCCATTAAACCTGCATCTTGGTGCATTTTTGACTGAGGGGGAGTGTCACCACACTGCCCCCCCACCCCACCCCACCCCACCAGTCAACCTACAGACTAGACCCTACCCTCTAGGATCACACTCCCATACCCCCTCAGGTTTTACGCATATTATGGATTTAATGCCCACCCTTGGTGACCCAATGCCTATATATACAGTCCCTCAGGCAGCCAAGGTGTGCATGGGGCATTAATGTATTTGCTTCAACCCCCGATGCCACCACACCTACAGAAGGGTAGGGGGCAGATAAGTTATGTTTCAACCGCACATTTTATGATGATACCACTGGGGAGGGGCGTACAGCCAAGGGGTACTGTCATGCCCGCTTTCCATGTCCCTCCTCTTCACCAAACCTACACCTACAGAGTGGAGAAGAAGACAGGTTATCATCCGTAGGGGGTTAACACAACACGCCAGATTCTGAGGACACCTGCTGTAGTAATAAGACACTTTTCACCGTATCACTAGGGCTTGTGTTCACCTCGACGCCTTGCCCCATGCCTAGGCGCTGACTCAGCCAAGAGTTAAAAAAAATATATATATATATATGTTTCTTATACAACATAATTGGCAACTGGTGAAATGCTCCTAAAAGTGGATTAGGTACTGTTTTTTCTGCAGTACCTGTGTCTGCGTAAACCCTCCACGCGCTTCTTTAAAGCCATCCGTCATGCGCATGGCAAAAGGGCACGAACCTCATCAGCAGATTATATATGTATATACAGAGAAATACTGCGTGTAAATGCGGCCCGAGCCGCCGTGCCTGCGGTTTGGCCAAACATTATTCCGTGCACTAGGCCTGCACCTACAGCAATACCGCCCATTCACCCAAAATAACAGGCTGCAGAGCCAAACGCGGCGGTAACCGAGCCGACTCGCTTCTGCTCGTTTGATTTGAATTATTGATAAGGCAGAAATATACCATATGCTCCCAGAAGAGCTACTACCTACATTTATTTCAGGCAAAATTGCCCTGTTTTGTGAAGAGCATAAGTAGCTTAACTGCTCTTTTCAGGAGGCGTGACTTGTTTAATCGAGTATAAATCAGCCGCTGTAATTAGGGGCACAGCTGCGGTTCGGAGCGAAGTTGGCGGCTCCCCGCACTCTGCGTCTCCCGGATCACCGAACATCAGCGCTCGGAGCTGAATGACAAACGGTAACTGAAAGAGTTAATATTACGTAGGGAGTGGCAGTTATACGAAATGCATCATTACATTTTGTATGAGAATACATAGGTCTACCGTAAACCAATCGGGCCACGGCATTAAAAATGTAATATTAATCTCTAGACCTTTCAGCAATGCCGTAGGAATAACAAGAAATCCGCATGGACTTCATCAGGAAATCAGTTCTGATGCAGATGTTAATAATAATAATAATAATAATAATAATAATAATAATAATAATAAAACTAAAAAAAAACCAAATATATATATATAAATGCAATATGGAATCTCTTTGTAAATATAAAGTGTATACAATAATTTAAATAATTTTGTAACTGAACAAAATTTCTGCACGTTTTAGGAAACCGAGTGTTTTAAATTAACATATATAATTTTATTGTATGGAAAGAGGCCTATTTATGCTAAAAGATGTGTGTTTATATTAATTCAAAGACAGATATTTAAAAAGATTAGACTACATTAAAATATTAGGCCCAAACAAAACGGAGACAATAATCCAACGCTGGTGTCTCGTAGATAATTAAAAAAATGAATTCACTCTTTAAATTTTAATCAGTGATTTGGTTATGATTAAATATGATGCCACTTATTATATATTCGTGAAGAGAATTGGCACCATCTAGCGTTCACTAAGCATATCGGTCCCAGGTGCTGATGAGACGGTAAAGCCGCTGTCGCCTCAGGTTACGTTGCCACAGGTTACCAAACGTTGTCCTCTACGTATCCACATAATTAAAAACTAAGATTTCACTCTTCTGTAATATATGTGTTATTATTATATATTTATATTTAGTCTATTTTTTTTATGAAAATTAATGCTAAGGCTTGAAAGTAGCGTTCACTTTAAGATCCGAATTTATCCGATGGCGCTTTGCGTATTGTGTTCTCTCACTCTCTAATAATTTGTTTCATTATAAAATGCTATGAAAATGTAGTCTTTATATACAAAAGATCAATTTGTGTTTAAATGATTGTATATGAATTTATAAAGATTGCATTTCCAGTCCAATCCATCATGTAATCCATTGCAAGCATTTGAATAGTATCACGTCATTATTTCAATTCCGTGTCTAGCGTTCAATGCATAATTAAATGATGTGCGACAATCCATTTTAGTAGACTTGTGTGTATATTTTAGGCGTATGTCCAGTTCAACATAATTTCTTAAAATCCCCAAATTAATTATATTAGATGAATTTTAAGAAAGTAGAAAAATACCTAGACCCAAATAGAAAATATACTAGGCCTGATTGTGCCAAGACACATAAAAAAGAACGATATGAAAAGGCAGCGCTTTGGGGGAAATGCCTGAAACATATATTCATTAATGAACATTCATGGCTTCTTTCAGAAGGAATGAATAGGCAAAGAATCGGGCGGTGTTTTTTGTTTCTTTTGACTGGCTGCAGAGGCTCCACTTGGGGAAGGCTTTCGCCGGAAAATGCCGGCAAGACCACCTGCTGCTTTGAAACGCGATCGCTGTCACCTCGACGCTTTGGCGGCGGCGAAAGCATCCAGCACCGTGTCAATAGGGGAGGGCGGGGGGGTCGCGTCTGGAGACGTGTCCCACTTCATGACCGGGACAGGACGCACGCCTGCGTCTGCCATTTGCTGCTGGGGTCGCCTCTTGACAGCGTATTCATCATGCTTACCATCACCTGCAGATTTTGGACTGATACCATTTAACGTCATTAAACACACTGAGGTTTTAAAAAGTCTTATGTACGTATGAATGTATGACTGCCCGTGCATTTACTATCTATTTACAATCCTGAAATAAACTGATCAACATTGAAAGGGGACAACGAGGTGTCACTTTCTTTAAACCCAATAAACCTGCGCCAATTTGCTCCGATTTTGGAAAGCGAGGCGTTTGACCAGCGCGGCACTGACATCGTTCGCTTTAGATCTAGTTATAAAAACGTTAGTAGTCGGGAAGTGGCAAAGGCACCCAAGACAGTTTTAAAATATGCGTGTACCGATCCTCTAAACCTTTGGCAGTGCATGCTCCCATGTTGAATGAACATCAATAGACTTAATTTGTCAGACAGCATCTCTCCGATTTAAACTACGGGAGAGTGCGTTGAAGAGGTAATTAGGCTGATAAAGTTTAATTGTTCAATTATTATGGAGTTGGTGAGGGGGCAGTGGTGCAATTTTACAATGTCTGAAAACAGTGCTGAACCCCTTCTGCCACGTGTTATTAGGTATGGTAAGCAATTAGCCAGAGAACCCTTTTACTAAGTTGTGCCCGTTGCAGGCCGGCCAAATGAAAAGCTTTTATTATCCGGCCTGAAGCGGTTTTTAGTGCTAAATTATGGGTCATTTCAGCCCGCAAAAGGTCTGCCCGGCGTGCATTTATCAAGAAAAATGACATCAATCATCCACTGATGCTGTACAGACAGGAGAGGGGTCATTCCTTGTCTGCCGCATACTCAGACTGCCGCTGTTTTTTTGAAAAAATCGGGCTGTATGGCGATCTGCCAAAAGCGAGACCGCAAAAGCTGCGAACAAACTACGTAGGAAATAAGCACGCAACTATCGCGTAGATTTTTAAATGAAATTCCCCCAAAAAGACAATTTTTAAAACATTACATCGACCTATATGATAATCAAATAGGCCCACTATTCTCTCGTTCTATTAAATGAAAAAAATTAGTTGCGTATTGGGTACAAAATTGATATTTTTTTTTATTTAATTGTATCTCTTCTACTGTTAAAGCGGCCATAATCGATTGTAGGCCTGCCTGCTGCTATCGAGTATAGCATTTGGGTATACACAAGTTTATCGAATGTAGAATTTGGGTATACACAAGTTTATGGAATATAGTATTTGGGTATACACAAGTTTATGGAATATAGAATTTGGGTATACACAAGTTTATGGAATATAGCATTTGGGTATACACAAGTTTATCGGATTAAGCATTTGGGTATACACAAGTTTATTGAATGTAGAATTTGGGTATGCACAAGTTTATGGAATATAGCATTTGGGTATACACAACTTTATGGAATATAGCATTTGGGTATACACAGCAGAGTATGAAAATGCCCGCCTCTACCAAACCATGCAGCTCATGATGACGTTGCCTGCACAGAGCAGCATATCGGGGATATAAATGATCATAATGCTTATAGCATTTGTGTGTGTGCAGTAGTTATTGGTTTAAGTCCCCGTGTGCTTAAAATGCAGGACTACACCTTACCCAGCCTGTTTACACTAGATCAGGAAAGTCACTCTGGCTTGGTAAAGTACGCTGTTAGGTAAAAGAGTAATTAATAATCAGTGCAATCTATGTACTATCTACTTTTAAAATGTCATGCAATACAAAAATTTAAACAACAATACAATTAGTATTAGCTGAACACTTGTTTAGTTGATATGCCTTTTTCTTGTTTGTTTTTTACATTTTTTCTTTTTTCTTTTCACAGAGGTGTGGTCCTGCCAGACTACGGTCAAACAGCAAAGGAAAACACAATTAAAGCCTTGTGATACTTCCATTCAACGATCCATTCAAAGGCAACTGCTTCCGCTGATAAAAGAACAGAAGCATCGCGCTAATTGACTTACTTCAGCTTTGATAAATTTGGCCGTTTGCTTAAAACGGAGCGAAGTATTCACGGTTTCCACAATATCATGCTACGATCGGGCCGTCAGGTTACTCCGGCAGTGGGCAGGAATGCTGTTGTGTCAATGCCTTTGCTGACAAATACTCGGGCTTAATTAAAGTTGGTTATGGGGCGCCTTGTCCGGGGAGGGACGGGCGGGGGGGGGCGGTACACGCCGAGGAAATACCTTTCCGGCTGCACATTCCTCATACCGTGATAATAAGCGGCATCCTCATTGAAAGTACACGGAAAGCCGCCTGTCACACTGATGAAAGGGTGACAACGAGGGGACCCGGGTGGGGGGGGGGGTGCAGGACGACCGACTCCGACAGCAAAGGTTCAGTTATTCCGCCAGTCTCGCTATCAATTAGGGAATTCCTGACATTTGCAGGCGGAACTCGCAAAGTTGACTTTGACGGGTAATTGCTGCGGTTTTTTACGAATACGTAACGCTGCAGTATTTATATAACAGACGCCATCTAGCCAAAGGAGTAACAGGAAGTTTTATTTTGGAGGGTGGCGGGCACAACTTAATGATTCAAAGATCTATGTACTGGGGGTGGGGATGAATATAGTGTTGAATATAACCAAGCTGTATGGCCCTGACATACATTATCGTCATTGATCAGTTTTAAATGTTCACTATAAACATTTGTTCAGTATTGTATACCCAAATAACTACATTTGGTTTAATCGGGTAACATCTTATTTCATGCTAAAATTACTAAATTTAACTTTTTAAATTAATTGTTTTCGACACTTTTATTCTGTGAATCTTATAAGGAGAATTATAAATGCGCCTATTTACAGTCATATTCAGAACCGTATAGTATTTTACGATTTCACTTTTTAGATTAATTAAGGCTTACTTTAATAGTGCAAGGAAAATGAAGATGGAGGTTTTTGGGTAGAGACAGTCTACCGACTGGCTGGTCTGACAGCGGATACCCTTGTGCGCGTCCCCCAGGGGAGGGAAAACAGGAAGGTATGTATGGTCTAGTGATTGTAACGACCGCACACAGCAGGTTTTCGTTAATTAAATCTGGTTGTGATTACTGTAAAATTCTCCAACAATCTCAAACAGTTGCATTATGGGTAAACATCAGCCAGGGTTCCACGGTACGTGTGTCCGTCTTATCTTTGCCTGTCGAGACTTTGACTGTGTGAGGGTATTCAGCTGTGTTGGGAACTTGGAACTCTACATTTCTTGTATTTCAGTGCCCTGCCATGGACTATTGTTCGGTTCAGCGAGCAACCCATTGTATTCTACTATAGGCGTTTAATAAAAGTGGATGGACGGTATTCAAAGACGTCTAATAAATCCACTGTATCCAGTGTAGTCGCATATCATCTTAGTAAATATCAGATATCAATAGATGTTGCCATCTAGGGGCTTGGCGTGGCATAGCCACACATCGAGATCTGACTGGGATGTTTTATAAGGATTTTATTAACAGATCAAGATTTGGAAAATGAAACGGTAACTAGTTTACAATTTAGGAGTAAACAATATATAAAAGATGCTATCAGATATTTCCTCTTATTGTTCTATTTGCTCTGCTGATCATATTTATAAATAGTATTTTTAAGGATGCTCACGCATCATATTTTTTCAATAAACCTTTTGTTATTCAAAATAAATATTTTTGTATATGTAGTAATGTTAGGGCTCTATACAGGGACTCAGATTCATGCATTGGAACTACCTGACACTGCTTTGTTAAACTGTCATATATAAAGTAATACAATTTTAAATCCCCACATTGTATGTAAGCTGAAGTGACATGGGTTTGATTTAATTCTGCCAAGACGAAGGATTTGTTAGGCCAGGAGTTCAAGGAGGATATTACCATAACAAAGGCCTCAAGTCCTGCCCGTTAATTACTCATCCGTATGAAACCGATTTGTCAGTCATGGTTTCAATTCGCCGGTCATCAGGGTGTGTGTAAATTGCAGTAAGACATGAGAGATGATTCTGTGGCAGCCTGTGAGCTCGCTGACGTCTTTACGGACCTCAGAGGGGTCGTCGCGAGCTACGGTGCTGGGTCGGAGTCAGTTTTAATCCTTGCCTGTTTTTTTAGCATTGATAATTCTCTGAAAACGGGTAACCGTTGGGGAGTGGACACACAGGAAGTACATTGTTATCTCGCCGGAGCGCAGTTGCTATTGTAGGAGTGTCGTGTTTCGGGTCCGCAGGGGGATTTCTCGCTTAAGTCGCTTTTCTGCTTTGCCTGTCCCGCATGCTCCTCGCACGGAAAGCGAAACGAGAGGCAGCCATGCCATGGATCCGGCGGACTCCACTCGGGACCTTGAGATAGGGCGGAAGGAGGGCGCCCTCCTCTGGAAACGGGGGCCTCCCATCCCGCATACCTTATGCGTTTACGGCTCTTCAAACACTCGAAAAAGGGGCAAAGGGATGATGAAGGCTCCACCAGTGGCGCCCCCTAGAGGCGGTTTTTGGTCGCTACGTGCTCGAGGCTAGGCTGCAGGAGGGCATGGCGGCCCCGGGAACAATGAGCTGGGGCGTGATAAAAGGCCTGTGCCTCAGCCCTGCCTGCCTCCCATTATGTACAGTCTCCAGGGTGCTGCAGAATAGGGGGCATGTGTTAGGGGCATATTTATCATGTAATTACAGCTCTAGGATCAGTTTCTGATGGTCGGTGATGATTACCAATAATTACCATGGATTTCACACTTCTGAAAAGCGCAGCTGGGCTTTCAGAGCCCCGGACACAAAGGGAGCCATTTTTTCCCGCCTCTATTGTACCTTCCATCGTGCTCATTAGCTTAATGAATTGAGCCATACGTGTCCAGTGCTTAATTAGCAACCCGGGTAGGGGGGGGGGGTGCTGTGCCCCGACGACCCTGGGGCAGTGAAGAGGGCGCCTCCGTTTCACGTGCGGCGAACAAAAGCTGTCATCCGGCGGGGGGGGGATAATATCCTTTTGCTCACTGACACGATGAGCCCAGGAATGTCTGTCCCCCTGATTCCGTTTGTCTTCGCCACGCCTGCAACATTCAGTTCCAGCCCTAAAAGACCTGCTTTCTGTTGGCCGAAAATTTATAATATAATCATGATCAACTCAGCTGTGCAGCAATATTTAAAATTAGAAAATGGAATATTAGCTCTACAGTATAGATGTATCTATATGTATCATATATGTATCTCATATATGTATATTTATATACAATTTGTATATATGATTGTATATAAAGATACATTGTTTTTTTTACTGATAGGGAGGTTTGTAACAAAATGTGCGATATTTACCACTGAATCGTCGGTGACTCTTTATTTTCCCTCCTATTTCTTCAGTTTCTTTCTTTTTTGCGCTGTGACTCTTACGTCGCCAGACTCATATTATATCATTTTATAGAAAAGTGCCGGCAGTTATTGAAATATCACGTCTTGTATTGAGGTGAGCAGGCAGCAGTCTGTCCCGTCACCTGCCCCGAGGAGCATTTTGCAGTGTGATTCTGCCGTGAATTCTCAGCTGGATTGTACTAGGCATCAGTAATGGGAAGCGTGCTAATTGCTAAGCAGCTACAGACACCGTTTATTTTTTAATGAACAATTAGTAATAAACCCAAGGAATAATAAAAGGATTTGATACAGAATTTGTAACTTTGTATATTTTTTTATTTACGTATGGTTACATATACTGTATTTACATATGTGCGGTCATTCAAACAACGCATTATATTTAAGTATAAAGTTCTCTTTTTGGACGGCTGTTTGCAAATGTTCGCTCTAGTTTCCTGTCATAAAATGACCTGGGGTTAAATTTCCACTCTGTAGAGACTCATATAAGTCAGACAGGTCCTGTAAAGAATAGGCTGACTGTCGTGACCCCATCACGAACTGGCGCAGGTGTGTCTGTGGTGGGGGGGACATGAACGAGCCAAATCAAATGGCCACCAGGTGCAGCCTGACAGAATTCAATGTAGGATTCAAGTTTGGTCTTTGTGCATCCACTGTGTATGCTTTTCGCTATCCGCCCCCAGGGGGACCACCCCCACCCCCACCCCCACCCCCACCTGCCCAACCCAGCACCACTTCTCATTCTCACCAATGAGTTTGGACTGGGAGGGTAGCCCCTGTGGTCCTTCAGGGTTCATTGGGGTCCAGTGAAGTTCAGCTGCTCATCGCAAGCGCCGAAACCAGCATAATCGCATTTAAAACCCCCCGACAAGAGACTTCGGTAGCGACGTGCTGAGCGTTTCCCAGTGTCACAGCCGGGCAGTGCGGGCGTCAGCCCGCCTTTGTGGAAGGAAAACGCCAGGAGGGTCAACTTACCCCCAGCCTACACGCTAGCGGAACAAGCAGAGAGTAATTCAGAGGAGTTCAGGTGCTTGGTGCATTCTGTTAGATTAAAGGTCCGTCATACTGGCCAGGTAGACACCACTCAGTTGTGGGAGGGGGGCATGGGGGAGGGGGAATCAATGGGCGTCTTGTTGAAACTCAGCAAGCGAGACGAGGGCCGACCCTGAAAAGGAGGCTTGTTGGACTTTCCCGTCCCCTTCTGTTAGGACAGGACAAGGGGTGTGCATTTTTGTTTTTAGTGGGTCGGAAGCCAGGAGGTGGGGGGGGCTGTGTTTCTACAAGGGTTCTCACGAAAAAGCCACGCGGCACCTCAGGGACGCGAACTCAGCGGGGCGCAGAGCGGACAGGAAACCGGCATCCGGGTCACCTGTCAATGGGCGCCTTTCAGGGCCGACGCGAACGGGGTCACCGACGGGCGAGCGCTTCTGGCCTTGTCACGCTCAGCTTGCTTCGCTTCCTAACAGCGAGGAACAAAAAAATTTTTTGGGGGCTTCTTTCCGTATCAACGGCGGAGTTAAGCCATCACCCTGTCCTGGAAAAGCCTTGAGAACAGAATAAGTTCTGAGTGCCTGAAGAAATGTATGTTTTTTTTTTTGCAGGAGAACATCAGTGAGCATATTATGGTCTGAGGAGCATAGTCAGGAGCGTCAGTAGGACCTTAGGACATGCCAGGCGTAGAGCAGGAGTTTGCGTCATCGCCGAATACCCCAAGCTTGTGATGCGTCTGATGTGTCTGAATTGTTATCATCAAGGATTAAGGATCAAGGATTTTTTTTTGTCATTGGGCAAGCGGGTGGCACAAGTACAGTGAATTAACTTAAATATATGCTTATTTACATACGTGATGTAACAAAAAAACTGCAGGATACAGTGTTAAAAAGGATAAAGGGATGAGGTATTATTTTGGGGGAAATTCAAAATGTAGATCTGCTGATGTTTTAGACATGGGGGAGAAACAGCCCCCTCTAAGCCTTTGCGGTGAGCACTGCCCCTCTGCCATACCTGCGTCGTACCCCACTGACCTCAGACCAGCGGTGCGGAAACGTGGATCGTGTTCCGGGCGGCCTTCACAGCCAGGGGTTTGTTCGGTGGGTAAGGGGTCAAGTGTAAAATGTCAAAGGTCAACGTCGAACCTTAAGGAGATTAACTGACAGCCAAGAGGCGGCCGTATGCGGATGGGGAAGAAATGTAACCCAAAGGAACTCAATCCATTGGCTGCGATTCCTCTCAATACCCGGAAGAATGGAGTTTGAACAATAGCCTAAACACACAGACTAATTATTTGCTGTTAATTTCCGCAAATGGTTATTTTTTTATTTAACCACTATCTTCAATCGAACTGGTAAACCTGGATGTGTAACTGAATGGTGTAGCTTCTTCTCTGATATGTGGAGTAATTGTTTGAAATATTTAAACATATTGAAACAGAGCAAGCAGTACAATGTACAATACAGTATAGCTACTCGTATGTGTAGCTATACTGGTGTGTTCTGTCCTTTTGAATGTGCAGAATCTTAGTGTAACTAGAAGGGCTGAAGTGTCATGAATGTAGCTAAAATAATTCCGCTGACAATGGGGCAATCGATTAAAGAGAACTCGACATGACAAGACCTATCAGCGCGAGGAGACGTACGGCTTGAGTCGGGGGCCGTTTTCTGGTGAATGACACGAACTGCGCGTCAGGTGAAGCTGGTCCCTCGTGCTCCCAGGTGGGGGCTCCTGAACCCGATCTCCCTGTGACTTACCTGTCACCTGATTCTGTTGCCTTTACAACCCGGCTCCCCTTTCTGGTTTTTAAGCAGATCGTCGAAATGGACCGGCCCACATACTTAACCCTCCCCCGCCCCCCCCCCCCCCCCCCATGCACCCACCACCGCAAAAGTGAACCAGTCTTACAGTGCACAACAAACCCCATCTGTTTAGCTGGGAGCCTGTTTTTGCTTGTTTACCCCGCAGTTGGCGGTTTGATGCGGTCTGACTGTTGGCAGTAAAGCCAGAGGTGTGACCTGCAACTAGTAACCTGTACAGGTGAGACAATGACATGACAATAGTCTGGGATGGGAGGCCTGCTGAGGTCACACATGCTCTTGTGTCTAATTTCACAGTAAGCAAACACCTCTGATCCCATTTAAGGATGGGCGCAGTTGCAGGCTTTAACACTCATGTATATTTCTTACATTGCAAAACGGGGCCAAAGTACCAGAAAGAAGAAGGAGATTAGAGCCAGTGAAGGTGCATTTTCAGCTCATAGAGAAAGTTCCGCGCACATCCATGTACCACTTATTCCGCCCGGTTAGGAGTCCATCCTAAACGGCCGCGGGCACAAGGCAGGGGCCACGCCTCCAGTCTGTCATTGGGCAGATGCATTATGGGTAAGAGATGCCAATAAGCCTTGGACTCCAGGAGGAAACCCACGTGGCGAAGGGAGAATATGCAGTCTCCACACACGTGGACCATGTCTGTCAAGGGTCATACGGCAACCGGACTGCAGCCCTGGACATATGGTCACAACCAAGGCCACCCATGGCCAAATTGGGGCCCTAAACAGAAACATCCATCCATCCATCTCTCAATCATTTACCCAGCAACCCTAAAATGGCCTTAAGGTTCCCCTTGGTTCATCTCTCATGGATCACACACATTCCAGGTATTTCCTCAAAATTCTCAGTCCAGGTGGCTTGGTTCTGGTGGAGAAAATCATCTGCTGGTTCCTTAGTAACAGGATCGCATTTTCCCACTCTGCCACCGCCCCCTTCCCCCCCACGAGGCCGGCTGGCACAGCAGGCTACGTTTCAGTCATTTACAATTACCCGGGACCCATTATGCAGAATTTACCGGGTGATGCTCTTTTAAATCCCCTAGGTGCTGCCCAGGCCTGCACGGTTCATTGTATCCCGACCGCAGAGCTATAATACATTATCGCTAAGGTGTTAAAGTCAATTCCTCAAGGGCCTTAAGCATGCTACTTGTTTTTCTCTGCCAACCCATTTAATTACTAAATCATTTCAACTATTATAGTGTATTTCATGTCTTTGTTAAAAATGATAATGCGATTTAAAAATCAGACCTATTATGTGTTGCCTTAAGAAGTATGTGATTCAATTGTGGGTTTTTTTTTTCATTTAAATCTAAAGCTATAAATACTACAGAGAACTACCTGCTATTTGGACCTATTAAGGCGGGAAAATGGGCTGGAATCAAAACCTGCCGGCCAATTATCCTCGAGAAGTTGGTGTAAAATTGAAGAGAAGGAGAAATTTTTCCACCTGCTTTCAAAATCCTGGGTCAGAAGAGGCTTCTGTTGAATAGCTCTGAACCCTTAGGAACTGTGTCTCCCAGCCCATACGAACTGAGCAATCAAGAACAAACTGAGCAATCAAGAATGAATGAAATAATCAAGAGCGAACCGAACGATCAAGAGCGAACCGAACGATCAAGAGCGAACCGAATAGCCACGAATGAACCAAACAATCAAGAATGAACCGATCAATCAAGAACAGCTGGTTCAGGTGTGTTTGGAGAGAGCGAAAATGTGGCTTGTCTGGGGTAGGGAGTTGGGATTCACTGTAATAGGAAATCCAAGGCTGACTCTTCCATGTCCATTGGTCCATACATCCATTTTCTGTACTAGGCTTGTCCTGTGCAGGGTTGTACAGTCCAGAGCCCATCCAAGGAGCTATGAGGAAAAGCCAGGGAATAATCCAGGATGGGGTGCCAACCCATAATTCACTGACTCGTCTCTGTCCTAATACAGGGGTGGTCAATCTTATCCACAAAGGACTAGTGTGTATGCAAGTTTTCAAGATAGCCTTTAGGTCAGCTGTTCAGACCCAGGTGTGAGGACTCTTCAGACAATCAGTCATCTAATTAGTAATCTAATTAGGGAGTTGCGCTGAAACCCTGCAGACACATCTGCCCTTTCTGGATAAGACTGGCCACCCCTACCCTAGTACATAACTGAAAGCTTTCAATCTAGAAGGTGTCTAAGGTGCTTTTGTTTAGATTCGACTGTGTTTTGTTTTCAGCTATAACAAAATCTCAAAACAAACTGATCGCAAAAAGTAGCTTTACGATAAAGGAAAGTTTATTAAAAATGTATTTCTTTCTCAGAGACTCCCTGGAGCAGATGAAAGTTCTTTGCGCACATTGTGGGAGGCGCACAAGATCCACTTTCATGTACGCCGGGCCGCCGAGCGTCGGGAACAAGGCCGCGCTTGTGTCCATCACGCAACGATGAATGATTTCTTTTCCTGCCCTGAATCTGCCGCATCATTCCACGCAGGGGCCAGCAATTTGTCTGTCATGGCCCGGGGGCAGCTGTCCCACCAGGGCCCAATTAAACTGACAGCGTCGATATTAGCGGCGCGCGGGAGCCAGGCGCCGCTGAATTTAGCCACTGTCCGCCGGCGAGTGCCGTCCACGGGGCCTCGTTCTCGGTAATTAATTTGGTAAATATATTAATTGTGAATCAGGCTGACAATGAGATCAGATTGCCTGGCTTCCAGGCAGCTACTGGCGATAACTGGACCGCTCAGGTTTCAGGAGCTGCCATCTTCCTGGGCTCAGCCTCTTATCAATGCTCACCCCTCCCCCACCCACCAGGGTAATTTCCTGTGAGCTGTAATTAAATGGTGGCTTCCTGATTGCATGTGTCTTCTGCCTCTTGGGTTTCAGGCTTGGGAAAGGCTGCACAGTGTGGGCTGGCACTCTGCTGCCACCTACTGAAGGTCCTCCTGCAGTCACAGAGACACAGCAGCCTGAGTTCTTTCTAAACAGACTCGGTTTAGTCAGACCCCTAAGGCGATAGGCGGCCAATGTCTTATGAGGGGGCACCGAGTTAGCAAACCACAGGTGTCAATAACCGCTCCTCCAGCACGAGGATTAGGTAAAGACAGAGGGAGATTGGGTAGTGAAGCCTGCCGGGGGTGGGAGGTATAGGGGTTGGCAGTGAAGCTTGCCTAGGGCAGTGCTTGTGCTTCGACAGGCACTGGCTGTGATATCAGGCTGAGTTTTTAAGGATGGGGGGGGCAACCTTTCCAAGGCTCAGACCTTACTCTTGGACATATGGGTGGCCATCAGGACTGAGACAGGTTTCATGGGGGGAGGAGGAACGGCACACGCAGGCCGATACCATCAGAGATAAATGAGGGATGACTGTAGTGAATCAATACCAACAGCCCCCAGTCACCTGACCCTCTCGCCTCAGCCCCCCCCCCCCCCAATTCTCACTCACATTCTTCCTTTATGTCCTGGAGGAAATCGGAGGAAATTTCAGCGACCAGTTAGATAAGGAGAGAGCTTCATGCAGGGGCTTCACTCCCCACAGTTAACCTGCCAAGATGAGCAGATAGTGTGAAGTTCCACATCGCCTCACATGGCCAGCTGACATAGCCCCCAAAATTCACATCATATCCTCCTCGCTGGATTCTGTTCCTCATAACTGAATTAATATGGGTTTCATGTGCTGCCCGCAACCCTAGGATCCATTCTGTTGCATTTATAGCAATACGAGTATATTTCTATCTGTAACATTGTTTTCAGTTTATTGTTTCATTAATTGCTTTATGGATTGATTGCTTGCGTGGGTCAGGGGTGAATTCCAGATGAGTGTTGATCCTGCCCCACCCCCCAGGGAAAACCTGAACTCAGGAATATGCATAATGTGTTGGAATGTGAAAGTGCTGTTTCTCATGTGCACTAGAGTTCCTACCTTGTGTTGCGTGACGTTCTGGAACCTTCTCTGCGATGGGCCATGGGCAGCCTGATGGTGCAGACTGTAGCTGCGGACAGACCCTGGTCCTGGGCTGCTGGAGCGTGACGGAGGGGGCACCTCTCACCTCCACTTGACTCCCGTATCCCGAGTGATGTCAGCTGACCCGGCAGTGACCCGTTAGAAGTCCAGGCTGGTTAAACCCCAATTTAGCCTGTAAATTTAAATTTTGACTGCTGATTTACTGTTAAACTGTCTGACTTTTAGTTACAATCGCCCATCCATCTTCCATAAAGTTTATCAAGTTCAGGGCCACAAAAATATATTTCTTTTATATTACCCCCTAGAATGAATAATGGTGTCCTCTGTTTTGTAACTCTTTCATCCCATTATTTAATTACTCTGTGATGAGTACCGTCTACTCTAGATCCTTAACAATTTAAAACCCCTATCCATCCATCTATCCTCCATAAAATCTGCTTGTATTTTTTTCTTGTCTGACGGTCACAAATGGAAGAAAACCAAGTGAACTCAATAAAGAATAAATAGTGATTTCCTAACTAACATTTGTAAACATTGAAAGATGCTGACACTAAATCAATACATCTGGTATTGTCCAGACTATGCCAATTAACTGAACAACGGTAGTTCCTGTAGCAGGAATCACTGGACAATGAGGTCATGGTCTTTGAATGTTAGGTGGCATGATTTCATTATTAGGGGAGATGTTGTGGCCCTACAGAGGATAACTCCCCAGCCATGAATACTGGGAACATGTAGGTAAAAAGCATCTTGTGTAAAATGATTAATATCTCCTGCCACAGAGTGTACCATCTGCTCTTTCTCTGTGATAATAATATCACCCAGAATCCTCCGGGGCCCCCTGGTCAAGGGCCTTGACAATTACAAGAGCCCAGAGGGTTGACCGCTGGCAGGCAGTTAGCGTGTCCCTATGCAAGCCGTGTGATGAGTTGACAGGAAGAGCGTCTTTATGGCACTTCTTCCTGGGGCCATCGGGAGACAGCAGGGATGACTGTCGGATCCAGCAAGGAAAAACATGAGGCTCTGGCATTCTGAGCCAAGATGGCCGCCCGACTCCAAGAACATTTCTAGACTGCAGTTGGTTGTGTGGAAAAATGAGCAAAGGAACTTTATATGGGGGGGCTTAGAAACCCTCTGACAAGGTGAGAGTGCAAAGGAAATGAGAGGATCAGCTGATACCCCTCCCCTCATTTGTCTACTAAGCCTGCTCCATTCTCCCCTTTAATCCCTAATCCTCTTTACTGGTATTACTTGCTAATATACCCAGGTGGGGTGGGGTTGTGTCTGTGGGGCACAGGGGAATGGGGGGGCCAGCGGCGGTGTCTCAGAACCTAAGAAAGGAATACATCCAGAGACATCTAATAACATGGGACAAATCGAGCCTTTGTTCTGCCAACCCGAAAGGTTCCCTTCGCTTTCAGAGTCGGGGGTGGGGGGAGCATACCGGTATGCAACAAGCGAGGCCCGGCCGCCGAGCGCGGAGCTCACGGCACGGCTGGTGACGGTGTCGTGCACAGCTTTTTTTGCGCCGGTGAGATCACATGCTGCTGGAAAGATGAGTGTGCGTTTTATTCTGAAATATATGTTGTATTTTGTTTTTTCCTCAGGAGACAATTATTAATATTATTACATTCATTTTTTTTTGCAAACATCATTATTCTCACAGCACACCGTAAATGTATACCACCAAAAACGTGCTGCCTACCGCAATACTTTAATTAACAGTTAATTCCAGATCCATTTGCTAAGAACTCGCTGCCAAATTATATTTACTTGCTGCCAATTCCCCTGGACAGAAGGTACAATGGCTAATTCATGCACTAATTATAAGCTGTTGATGACGCATTAAGCATAAAGTCAATCAAATGCTGACACTCTGGGTATTTCCGTAAAATCTACAGAAGCGAGCTGTTTAGCAGAACGAGAGCACTCCCTGTTGTCCACTATAAAAATTACAATTTCACCAGAATTGTTGTTTTTCTGACGTTCTCCTATAGAGGGCGCACACCTACTAATAGATCTAATAGATTAATATCATGACGTAATAAGGATTAGAACCTCTCTTTGCATACAGTTTTAGAGATTGTCTGCCTGGTCACATTCTACAATTTTGCGGTGTTATGACTGACTCACCAACAAATTTAAGGACCATGTCTTTGAAAATGTTAATTGCTTAATGTTGCTTTAAAAACTCAGCTATCAAAATGTCTATTGTCGGACCTCATTTATTGGTAACACACACTGACAATTGGCATTCAGCCTAATGTGGCTCGACGTTGTAGCTGCATTTATAATTCTGATGTAGTTGCTTAGAAGTCAACGTCCGTTTTTGTGACGCTTCCATTAAATTCCAGAGGTTTGTCACAATCGATCATGTTGTGATTAAGATTCTTTCTCAAGATGCCTTTCATTGTAAGTCTATGCGCATTAAATTATGTGGACATGATAAGTTTGTAGAACGAGATATTTCCGGATTTCATGCATCCATCTTCCATCATCTAAAGTGGGGATGCCCAACCGTGCTCCTGGAGAGCTACTACCCTACAGAGCTTAGGCACAGCCCTAATTTAACACGCCTGATACAGAAAATCGGGCACTTCAATATCACTTCAATATTAGAGTCGGCTGTGTTGAAGTTAAGATGGTTCTCATACTGAGATATAGCTGAAGAGCCTGATTATCTTTATCAGGTGTGTTAAATTAGGTCTTTACCTGAGCTCTGAAGGGTGGTAGCTCTTCAGGAGCAGGATTTGGGAGCCCTGATGTAAATGGTGGGGGGCTGGACAAAATAGCAATGCAATTTCTAATTTTTTTTAACATCATTTTGTCAACTTATTTAAGTCTGCAGATAGGATGTTATCTGAAAACAATACATTCGCGCAGTA
This sequence comes from Brienomyrus brachyistius, assembly GCF_023856365.1. Classification (NCBI taxonomy): domain Eukaryota; kingdom Metazoa; phylum Chordata; class Actinopteri; order Osteoglossiformes; family Mormyridae; genus Brienomyrus; species Brienomyrus brachyistius. The sequence continues at coordinate 12,861,002 of NC_064552.1, forward strand.
TTGTAGCAGCACATTTTCTCTCACATATTGTCCGACGAAAACCTCTTTCCCGCTTTGACCATATATTCCACATCTCCCCACTAGATGACACTGTTGCTTCGACGGTAGAACACGAGTTTTTGAAAACCACAAGTATATCTGGTGCCCCTTAACCGTTCAATTAACTGTGATAGTAACCTTTAATGGAGGGATGCCAGTTTATTTATTTTTAATGATGTGTTTCGAGATGTTTATTTCTCCTGCTTACCGCCCACCCTTGATTAAACGAGGACATTTTGTGTGCTTTCTCAATAACAAGTTGCCAAAAAACATCTCTTGCGTTTAGTCATATAGTACCTGCACCCACTGAGTCATGCTGATGTGTCAAAGATTAACGCAGGCTTTTTCACTGAGGCAGTAATGGGTAATTGCCCGTGACTGAAATTGTGGTGCCAAGGCCTTGTTGTGGAATTGAATAGGCTCGCTGCAGAGGCTCGGTTTATAATGTGATTAAAATAACTGCCTAATTAAATAACGCAATGTGCAATTGCTTCCGATCCAGGAGAGGACAAGCCGCAACGCCTCTCGCAGGGGAGGTATCGCTATAGCAGGCATTGAAGGCAAGACACCCCCCACCGTTTCCATTTAACCTATAACACACATTTGCGTGCTGACGCACACTTTTCTATTTCGGGAAGATAATGACACATAATTAATCATTTACGAATAGGACGTACCCTCTCTCTGCCGCTATTTAAAAAATTAAACGCTGCTTTTTATAAGACTAACTCGCGATACTTTATAAATCTGTCTCTCCAACCACGACGGCTGGGTCTAGAGCCGGTGATGTTAATGGCCAAAAGTTACTGGGTGCGAGAGATGGAACCTTTACATGTTACCGGTATCTCTTTGCATGTTTCTTCCCGATGCGTTTACACAGGCATGTGTTGGCTCCCATAAGTTCCATGTAGATAAATCAAAACGAGGATATTTTGAAGAAGAGCGCAAGAATACACTGCATGATTGGTGCTTTTCCTACCTCTACAGCTACGTTAGTCCTAATAATATAACAATATAATGATAACTTTCTGAAATCCTTGAAGCCTTTCTTAAAACCTGTAACAGTTACGTGAGAGAGAAAAAAAAAATCAATTTCTGGTGTAATACATGTTAATGGCGCTAGGTGGGGCTTTTCCCACTCCGCTTCAAAGCCTCCAAGATCTAAACGACACTAGAAGCAGAGGCTCAAACGACGTCCCAGTTCATCCATTATGTACAAAATCATATGGGGGGCACATTTTATGGAATACTTTATAATTGGTAAGATTAAGAGGTAACTAGCACAGACAGAGGTCAATTGCTGTCAGTGGACATTGAAAATGAATATTTTAAGCAAACTTGACCTTCCCACATGGTCCAGAATTCTCTCTAAAACCCAGACATTTAAATGACTAATTTCTATAGCCATTTTACACGCTAAAAAGAAGCATATATTTCCATTTTACTGTAATATGCGAAGAAAACATTTCTTATGTTCTTATGAGTAGTCTTCCTGCTAGTGTAGCGCACTGGGTTACTTTAAATCAGAGCTAGATAAGATTTTAACAACTGAGCTGCTAAGTTTTCCCCAAACGAGCTTGATGGGCCCAATGGCCTCCTCTCATCTGTAAATTTCTTATCTTCTTATGTTCTTATGAAAACCCCCTTTTAAGACTTTGACCTTACCTAAGTCTGCATTTGAGGTTTGAAGCACAGAAGCCATGATTACGAGTAGTAAGAGCTCCACAGTCGCCCCTAAACATCTTGAAAGATGGGATCATATCAGCTGTGTGTAAACAGCCCCCACTTTAATGCAAATGCCTTAAGGTTTCAGGCTAAAGTTCAGTTCAGGACACTGGATAGTGAAATGTATTAATTCCTGGATGTAGTGATTCTGATTAGCAATAATATGACAGTCACCAGTTTGAAATATACACAGACCAGCACTCTGTGGTATATAAGAAGCTGTGCACCTGCATATCACTTCACGGTGCAACTTGTTACAAACCCAGATGTGACTTGACGAATGCAATTGCTGCACATTAATTTGTTACAATTCCGGAATAATAATTGGCATATATTGACGTGTGACGTTTTAAATGCATATACACACACATATGATTAAACTTATTGCTCTGAAGAGAAATTACTCAGAGGTAAAGTAATACATTAATTAAATTAACATTGTTCATATAATCCATCCATCCATCCATCCATTTTCCAAACTGCTTATCCTACTGGGTCACGGGGGGTTCGGAGCCTATCCCGGAAGCAATGGGCACGAGGCCGGGAACAACCCAGGATGGGGGGCAAGCCCATCGCAGGGTACACTCACACACCATTCACTCTCACATGCACATCTACGGGCAATTTAGCAACTCCAATTAGCCTCAGCATGTTTTTGGACTGTGGGGGGAAACCAGAGTACCCGGAGGAAACCCCACGACGACATGGGGAGAACATGCAAACTCCACACACATGTGACCCAGGCGGAGACTCGAACCCGGGTCCCAGAGGTGTGAGGCAACAGTGCTAACCACTGCAGCACCATGCTGCCCCTGTTCATATAACTATAATTACAATTTTTACTACTACTACTACTACTACTACTACTACTACTACTAATAATAATAATAATAATAATCTCCAGCCCAGGGTATACCCCTGTCTTGCAGCCAGTGCCCTAAAATAAGCTGCACCCTGCCCCCCAACCCCCACCATGACACTGTGCTGGATACTTGGCAAGAACATGTCTGGTTGGATGGATGGATGGGTGGATGGATGGATAGATAGATAAATGCCAGAGGGGTGAGACAGTCCCAGTGGGAGGTTCTGCAGACGTCGAGAGTGAGAGTTCGCGTACAGTCCCTGTGTCCACGTAGGATTCTGCCAGGTACTCCGGTTTCCTTCCTCAGACCAAAAACCTGCGGATCGGTGAAGGGGTGTCTCTGAATTGCCTGGTGCTCTGTGATTCTTGGCTCTGGGGTCACCGCAGCCCCATGCTGGAGACGTGTTTATGGAAAATGGATGGCTAAGCTGTCACAAATGAAGAATCATTCTCCGTATGGATACATTTTAACAGTAACTGGCAACTCAGTCTGGTTTTAATTGAATTATTTACTGTATACCGTCTATTACATTGTAACACGACAGCTTGCGCACAACAAATGGTGGCTGCGAGATGCTTCTTGCTGCAATGGATACATGATAATAGTGGCTACAATATGTCAGACTGTTTGGCTGGGTGGGGGTGGCAGACAGTTTCCCCAGCTGTTTTGAGGAATGTCAGGATAAATTCCGAGGTGTGAGGTGCACAGAGGAGTCTGGCGAATTGCATTCTTGGTTGGAGGAACCATGAACGTCCCCGGTGGGGCTCAGTCAGACGGGAGGCCCGTTCAGACAGGAGAGCCTAATTTACCAATGACATGAAATGCACTTGTGTGTTTGTCCCCCAGGTACGCTCCCAGAACATGCCATCTGTTTCCCGCTTGTTTCCCCAGACATGTACACCTGAGTTTTGCTCCTGTCCTGAAGCCAAAATGGCTGTTGTTTGACTGAGTTCTTCTCCTCCAACCCAATTAATAAACCCATCTCCGTGTGAGATGATTCCAGTCACCCTTCCAGAATGAGTAAGTCTGAATGGCTTTTTCTGGTAAAAAGATTCGATTTCCTTATTTAATCTCTAAACTTTGATACTTGCAGAGGAGTTTGTCCAGCTCCCCACCCCCCAGCTCCAGAGTCCCGCCCCTTCATGTAATTTTGACTTGCAGCCGCTGCCTCCAGTTTCCCGACATTAATGAAACACTCCCCCACACTCCCAGACTTGTCCCAGGGCCCGAGCCGGAGGTTGTATAATGATGTTCTGCTCGAATCTCAGAATCCCCAAACACTGCTGGGATTTATACATACACAAGAGGGTCTGAACATAAAAGAATGTCTGACACGAAGCACTTGAGATTTCCAGTTTAAAACACACCCTGAGTTTATACCTCATGGGAGTGTTACTGTAACTGAGGCTTTAAACTCACTTGTGGGAGTTTTTCTTACACAAAAATGTTCTGAGGGCAGAATGAAAAGTGATTGGTTCTGAGAGATAACCAATCAGATTGTAGAGGGCACAAGTGAGTTTAAAACCTCAGTTACAGCTGCTGCTTTAATATAGCTACTACCATACTAGCATGTTCATTTATATAATGATATGCGCCTGTAGCTGCCAGGATAGGCTCCACACCCCCGTGACCCTGCTTCAGGCAAGAGGGCATAGAAAGTGGATGGATGGATATTATAGAAGAATAATGGTTAAAGTGGGGGTGCTCCGCATTAAAATGATGTCCATGAGAATGGAGTTCTATTACGTTCTGAACATTCAGTAACCCCTCTATTGTGGCTTCCAAAGGCCTACAGTCAGGGCTGGCGATGGATGGATGGTCTTCCTTTTAGGCAGCTCTGTGCCCTTTGACTGCCAGGCTCACAGTTATGGCTCTGCTGCCGCCGGTCTATAATCTGGAGACTGGAATGTGACCCCCACGCACCCTCCGCCAACCCAGGGCAGCCGAACAAGGGCACCCGGGTCCTTAAAATGAAAAATCACCAGCGCTGACCTGACTGCCGTCCCGGAGAAAGCAAAGCTGAACTGCCTTGTAGCTGCTGTCAATCTCAATAAGCCGCGGCTGCCAACTCCGGTCAGCTGGCTGGAGTAAAATTCCCAGTTCGAGACAAGGCTGCGCTCACATGCACACGTATTTCCATGCATGTAACAGTTTTATTACCTTGTGAATAGCCTGTAGGATTTGCAAACTGCCCCAGGGCTCGTGATGTCTATTGGAATAACATGGGTTTGCTATAAGATTTCTTGCGTGAGCGTGAGATTCTGAAAGCGTGTCACACCAGATGCATGAGAGCTGGCAGCCCTGAATAAGCACTTCCCATAACATTTAACCTTTTGATACATATCTTTAAAATGTCATCATGGGTGCAATTCAAGCAGGTTTCCAAGGTCCCTGTATATCGCTGATGTTTTTTTTTTAAGATTTTACTTCATGTCAGTTAAGTTTTGTCAGATTTATCCTGCACAATATTTGATATTGCTTTATTATTTATTTAATTTTCGTTTCTCCAGTGACATTGCAGGTTAGAAAAGGGCTGCTTTCTGACTTTGTACTGTATTGTCACTGCTGAGTCAAAATGCACCCAGCTGCATGAACCATTAACCTCAAACCTCCAGGGTTTGACCCTTCAAATACTAACCGCAGTCCAAATGTTCTCCTGTTTGGGTTTCTTCTGGGTACTATTGTCCCTGGATATGCAAGTAGGTGACATGCTGTGTCGTTGCCTATGCCTGTGTGAATGTGTAGATATGTCTTGCAATGGACTGGCATCCTACCCCCCCCCATCCCTGTGCTGGATAAGCTATCGGCCAGGTGGAAAAAAGAAAACAAAACCAAATCATAGATGTGTTAAATGAAAGCATCTGAGTCGCTGTACATCTGAATATAAAGTCGATTGGCATCCAGCAACAACACCAGGGTCTGTGATCACAAGTTTTTTATTGAGCATGCCCCCTCGTTTTGTGCTCCCTCCCCCTGGCAAATCTGCCATATGCCAACATGTTTTTGAGGGGGGGGGGTGCTTTTCACACAAGTGAGGTGGAGGCCACGATTTCCCATAATCCTCAGGGAACCATGAATATTCAGCATGAAAAATTTCTTCTTAAACCACCCAAAATGGAAGAGATTAAGTGACTCTTTATTTGCACAAGTAATTTGGAATGACCCCCCCTCCACCCCCCACATATCCCGTCTCCTTGTGACTCACACACACAGTTCAGAGTGAAACTTCGGCTCCAAGCACCTGATCAGGCCACTTTAGCCGACAGCCAGGGAGCGTTTTGGCATGTTAGGGGTTTTGCTAACGGGTCCAGCTGGGAGGTCAGGGCTGAAACTGGGCTTCTGATCACAGACACAAAGGCCTCACCCACCGAGCCACAGAGTGGTGAATCCCATCGCCCACGATGCCGCAGTGCTCTCGCGGGACGACGCCTTTCTCCTGCAGCACCATGGACGGTACGTCTTCGCTTCGCCTGACACTTACAGAATCCCGCAGGGATGTTTCACTGGGCTGGGGGCAAACTGAAGCTCCTACGGATCCTCGAGAGCCGGGGAATCCTCCATCCTGACCTGCCTGTTTGGCGTGGGGGGGGGGATCAGTTCTTCTCTTATTTTAGGAAACAGCTGCGTATCACAGAATCTGTAACAATGTCTGTCTGGCAGAACTCTGGCGGGAAAGCAGCCGGTGTAGAGGCGGTGAAGTGAGGCCTCGGTTCCTTGGTGCAGCATTACTGGTGTCTCTTCATATAAGGAACCTACCTGATACAGGGGATTGTTTCACCCCCCCCCCCCAAAAAAAAATAATCACTTCAGGGTCGTCTTAAAAAAATAGCTAGGAAGTAGAGTCAGATGATCTTAGTTACTTAGCTGGTTAGCACAACATGCCACTTCAGCATCTCATTTATTGAATATTTAGTGCAGTGACTGTGGTCAGTGGGGGGCTCCCAAGCCTTGGGGGGGGGGCATGCAAATGCGTAATTTGATCGCTAGTAAACACCGGCATCAGCTCCACGCATGGTGTCACCGAACCTCCCAAATATCCAATTTCATAAATGCAGAGCTCATCTTATTCAAAACGGGGTACTGATGAGGATGCGGCGTGATTAGCCTGCAGAAAAGTGTGAGAGGCCGGGAGGGAAAAAATCAAAATATCTTCTAGCAGGACGGAGGGGGATGCTGGAGAGAGGGAGTAATGAGACTGTGAGATCAAACATGAAATGGGGAAGTGACCCCATCTGCGGACAGAGATGTGTGCCCAAGGTCTCAGATGATTCGCTCATTTGGTCGACCGTCACATCAGATAAAACCGATAAAGACAGAGGCGATTCCAGGCCCCAGCTTCTTCACTCTATAAACGCGGAGATGAACTGCTATTTCTCATTCTAGCCTGATTACTTCCCTTTGACCCATGTAGCTTGTAGCTCACAATTTTTTTTCTGGACTGTCTTGCAACAATAAACTAGCTGCGAAAATGTTGTCATGGCCCGTAGTCATTATTTAATGACTGTATGTTTCACTCGGTTGACACTCTCTGCCCCTCAGCCAGTTAAACTTCTTCTTGACTAGACTTAGGCCTCCAGCTATGTTAGAATTTCAAGTTTGTGACAGAGCACGTGGTCAAGGTGGCAAAATGGTCACACGTCGCTTTGGACGAATCTGCCATACAAATAAGTAGAGTTCCTACATCATATTGTTCATGTTTTTGCATCCCTGGGTGGCTCCGTGACACAATGGATAGTGCCCTTGTCTTTCTAGTCAAGCATTTGGGATGCGACTTGAAGGTTTGGTTCAATGCCCAATTGCATCATTTATTTTGGGAGTGACGTGGGGCTCAGCGGTTTGGGCGGGTGTCCGTGATCAGAAGGTCCTTAGTTCAGAACTATATATACTGATATATATATATATATATCATTAAAACAAGCCCATGTTCATCTCTCCCTCTGTCTTTAGAGTGGTGGGGGGGGGGGGGGGTGGCTCAATAGATCAATAGATGGGCTGTGTGCCCTTTATTCTCTTCTCATCGGGGGTGGTGTGGGAACGGGTCCCCAGAGTCACAGCTTGGGGATGTTGCCATTTAAGCAGGAGTTGTGTCACACAGAGTCACTGACCGGACAGAGGAGCGAGCCTGCCATTCGGCTACAGCGGACTGCTTTGAAGAGGCTGTGGATTGACTAGCTGATTTTCACTGGCGGTTCCCAGTTTTGGCATTATTATGTTATTCAAGTCCCTCATGAAAAATCCCTTCGATTAAATCTGAGGTATTTAAATAGCATACAAATAACTAGAGTTTACGTTAGAAACGAGAAGATCAACTGTCAACTGTGGTTTCAAGACCTGATCTTCAACACTGCAGCACTGACTGCCCTCTGAGACCATTAAGTTCCTCAGCAGTGAAGCAGTGTACCATCAGCTCGCCAAATGAAGGTGGCTGCAGTGCGATCCCGGAGACTTTTCCAGTGGTTGTACTTCAAAGTTAAGATTTAATTGCCTTGCTAACTAAAATCAGTAAAGCGTGCGAATCTCGGACGTCGCCTAATTGAGCCTCGCGTTAATCTGCACAGAGGCTTCGCACCTCAGCTTTAAAGGCACATCTGCATGGACAAGATGAGCTGACAGAAAGAAGCAAATATCTTTTGGACATCAGTTATTTCTCTAATAGCTGAATCTGTTTGGTTTTATGGGCATTGTTTCAAGAACCGTCAAATCAGACTAATATCGCTGCTGTTTTTATCTCCCATGTTTTCAGAGTTGCACAGCATCGATTCATTTGTATCTCCATATTTTCCATAGAAAACTATAACTTTTATTTCTCCAGGAAGATAAATTGGATTTTGTTTTTCTGAACGTGGGCGTAAATTATAGGAGGTATGTAACCCTCACAATAACCAAAACCAGCAAATACAACCCCTACCCCCCGCGATTATGCCGTTATTCTGCATATTAATTCCCACGGGCATTTCCGTAAACAGCACGTGTAATATCCGCCTAATGACGCTTTTCCAGCAACGCTGGTTTGTAGGTGGAAGCCAGCGGCGTTGTTAAATCCGCCATAGGGAGGCGATGGGGAATCCCGGCGGTGAGATAGCGGACTCAGAGCCGAGCTCTCCGCTCCTCTCCCGCCGCGTACGGACAGCTTGGAGCTTTAATGAACGTCATGGCAACAGTTTACGGGGAAGTTATTATCGCGGCGCCGCACTGTAATGAACACGAAAGCAGACACCTCAATTATCAGTAGCAGGTAAACTAATGAGCTCGGACCTTATTTGCATGCACCATGGTGACCGGTCTGGTGCAGGGTGACTATTTGGGGGGCGTCAGGGGGCCGTTTGCGTCAATGCATAATTAAAACCAAAAGGCAGTCTCTGTTTGAAGGCAGGTTTCCCCGCGGTCACGAGGACTGGTGACACAGAAGGGCATCCGGGGTGATGGTTAGGGGGTAAGGGGTTGGGGTCGCGTATGAAGGGGCAGGACACCCACTGTTTGCTGTTGTCTCTGGGGCACGAAGTCTGAAAGAGATGGAAATTTGAAATATTACATCTACTTTTTATACCTGTAAATCCGGTATACACAAGGGCCCCAGGAGAGTGGGGGGTGTTGGGGGGGGGGAGTTGTCAGATTTATATACCCCCACCCTGCCATATCAACAGACCTTTGTATTCAAATTTATAAGTGCCCAATATCGAACTCCTGTACACGGTGGGGGCGGGGGGTTGTTTATTTGCCGCCCCCTCCAATAAACAGACCAAACTCTCCTGTACTGTTGTTTGCACATCCATCATTTTGAAATATCGCACATGGGTTGTTCTAGCGCGTTATAATACGTGAAAACATCCCATCCTGACAGCCCCATCTGATAGACAGCAAAAAAAATTAAGCCAGCTGCTGCTTAGCAATGGCTCGCGGGAGTTTTACTTACACGAAAATGTTCCGAGGGCAGAAGGAACGATGATCAGTTCAGAGAAATAACCAATCAGATTGTAGAGGAGGTGGGTCCAAGACATCTGATTGGTAGAATGTATGATAAAATAACAAAAAATAGCAGTTGTATTATTTTAGCAGTAGTATTATTTTAGATACTGCCCCTAGGCTACCTGAGGTGGTTCTGTCCAGAAAGGCCTAAAAAAAGACTCGTTTTTGGTGTCTTTCCATCCTTACCTCTATGCTAGTTCCCAAATTAATATCCTGAAAACTCTACTCCTGCTTCTTCAGGGTCAGGGGGAAAAACCAGTTAAGCCCATTTGATTAACGTGGAATGGAGCAAGGAATCGATGTTGACTGTAATGTGTCTCTCCCCACATCTGCTTATCGTGCCGAATACAAAGACAAACAGCGCATCGAAGAGATCGGTTATCGCAGAATACAAATGAAATAAATGCTATTTCCGCCCCTCTTACAGCAAACCACCACCTAATGAGCCCGTTCACCTTTGAGAAAAACTTGGTTCTTCATTTTGGGGAGAAAATCCATGGGACTAACTGGACAGGCAACTTGGACGAAATGCAAATAGACGGTTTGCTCTCTAATTTACCTTCGGTAGGCAAACCAGCGCTCCAGGGCTCTCTCTCCCACACACATACAGAATGACCTCATTTTAAATCGTTTATCAATCAGTCACTGGTAAGTAGGAGGGCTTGGCCCCCTCTCTCAAAACATCCCCGCCCTCTGAGAGATTGTTAAATATAATCTCTTTTCTTGGCGTTCTGTGTGCCGACTTCCTGACCCAGGGAGAACGGAGATGCAAATTCTGACACATGCTAATGTACAATCCCATCTTACTAGACTCGCTCACCGCGCCCCCCCGGTCTGCGGACAGCATCTGATTATTTTGATGCGGCGGTCGTTACGAGCGCGTTTACGTCAGAATCGGGTCGGTGGAAGGTGACCCGTGACAGGATGACAGCCTGGCACACATGCAGGTCTGTGGGATTGTGCTTCTTCCGCTCTGGGTTGAGAAGGAATTTTAAATGGGCAGGGGGTGTAAAATCCCATGTTGGGGGTCTTCACGGGAGGGCAATCACTGAAGTGAAGCCGCACAATTTGCCTGTCGACCCTCTATGGGCCTGAAAGAAACGACTGAAAAGAAAATGCATCATATTTCTCTAAAATTGAGCATAAACCTCCATAGAGGGGGTGGTGAATGGGCAGCTTCCGTATGATTAACATAACCGGCACAAACCATAATTCTGCATAAATTAATATTACATAAGTGGAGTTTCCCAAAAATGCAGGTCAGTACTAGCAGGTAACCTAGAGGTTAAGGAAATGTACACTTCATAGACAAAAGTACTGGGACACCTGGCCATTACACCCACAGGAACCTTTATGGCATCCCATTCTACATCCATAGGGATCAATATGGAGTCCCCCCCCCTTTGCAGCTGCAGCAGCTGCCACTCTTCTGGGGAAGCTTTCTGCAAGATTTTGGAGTATGTCTGTGGGAACTTCTGCCCATTGATCCAGAAGAGCATTTGTGAGGTCAGACACTGATGTTGGACATGAAGGCCTGGCTCTCAATCTCCATTCTAGTTCATCCCAAAGGTGTTAGATGGGGTTGAGGTCAGGGCTCTGTGCAGGCCAGTCAAGTTCTTCCACACCAAACTCACCCAACCATGTCTTTAAGGACCTTGTTTTATGCAATTTGGCACAGTCATGCTGGAACAGAAAACGGCCTTCTCCAAACTGTCCCCACGAAGTTGGAAGCATACAATTGTCCAAAATGTCCATCCATCCATTTTCCTTGCCCGCTTACCTTATGCAGGGTCATGGGGGGGGGGGGGGGGGGGGAATAAGGCAGGATGTGGTGCCACCCACCGCCATTTCAATGGGAAGTAAAATATTTCATAACAACCCAAAGATGACAAGTGGTTCTGCTTCAGGTTTTTCTGTGCAGCACAACACCTCATGGGGACCCGGAAAATCGAATCTGGTGGCCCACGTGGCGTGAAGTCCAGTGTGAATGTCTGTGAGAATGAAGAAAGACCACATTTGTGAATGCTAACCCTGAGGCAAAACTAGTCTGATCCCGAAACCAAAAAAGACAATTTAAGCGGATCTTCCGGGCCGTAAAAGTGAAGTAGCAGGACGACAGGCTAATTACCACTGCGCTGGCTTTGTGTGTGTTTGGGGCCGTCAGCGGTCGGCTCACCGGTAATAAAATCCACATTGATTCATATCTTTAGTTTATATATTTCACTTACTGCCATTCTTTCTCCCTGAAAGTTCTCAGCTGGCCGTGTAACTCAATAAGCGACTCAGCAAGAAAAGTGAACAATTCCAGAGCTCTATATTTCCGAAGGAGATTTTTCTCATATCTACATATGTATTCATTTGACTTATTTCACGTTTTTTTAAACTAATTTGATAATATTACAGTTTTGCCTGGAGTGTTAGAAGAACTTAAATTGTTTTGCTCTTTGTATTTTCACTCCTTGATGTGAAACACACAACTCAACATAGTGTGAATAAAAAGTCTTACTTACTTTTTTTTGCTTATATAGAAGTTTACCGAACTTGACCACATATATTTAGCTTATAGAAGGATGTCATGTGTAACCGAAGACGCTGCAGAGATTTGGTGCAGGCATACTTACAGCCCCACCGCCTGTCAGGTGGCTGCTTGACACGCTTGTTTTGTGAGTAATTATGCTGATTTAGGCCTGCAGATTGTCGTAGGCTGTGGGCTGGAAGTTTGGATGAACTGGGCCGGGGGGACAGACATATTTAAATAAACAAAAACATTACAGACGCACCTCTACTTATGAACTTTCAGACATACGAACGAAGAGCACTGTAAGTCCAAATTGTGTTTGCTGGGTTCCCGTTTCCTGTCCGCAACGTCAATTTTTTTTTCTACATACCAATTCCGCCAAGTACGACTTCTCGCCGCTACTCCCGCCGCAGAGCAGCGTAGTGTGCGAACTCCCAGCATCCTCGTTCTTTGTACTTGCGTTTACCCTTAAAATGATGCTGAATAACGACTTACGGACATTTCGAGTTACGAACGGCCGTTCGGTAATTTCTTGCCATATCGGCACAAATGCACATAAAATGTGTACCTATTTGCACTATTACATTAATCTATTGCGCAAGTATCGTTTTTTTTAAAGCTGAATGCGTACTTGCGTACCAGTTATGTCAATCCCTGTATATAACAATTGTCCATAAAAATTCATACAGCCATGCAGCTCCCATAACTGCTGGAAGAATCCTGGTAATAAACCAATTAAGCAATTAAAAAAAAAAATACCCATAATTATTGTGTGTAATTGTTTTGTTTGTCTCATTATTTTTGTAACATTATCTCTCACAAAAATGAACAAACTCAAGATGGATCCTGAGATTCTTTTAAATTTTTTTTTAACGTAATTACGATCTTTCCCGTCCACCTCAACTTGAGCTCCTATCTCTAAATCATTAACTAGATGTATCCATTTACAACCTTATTTCAAAGAGAGCCGGACGCTTTTTGATTCAAACACTGAGGTGCTGAAGATAGCTTTCAAATGCAAATGAAAGAGATTACGTCGATCTTTTAAGCCCTGCCTTTCCCAGCTGTACCGTTAATGGTTCTGTCTGACTTTGTCATTTAAACGCTGCTTTTTTTACTTACCCAGGAGTCTACCATTTTCAAGCATAAAAAAAACGAAACACCTATCCCCTCCAGCAAGGGGGCAGTGTGTGCCGGTAGTCGGAAGGTCACGGGTTCAAATCCAGCCTCAGCACATCTATGTAGCTGCCCTTCGCTGACAGCTTACTCTACAAAACAATATGGGGAAAGACAATTTCCCCATGGGGATCAATAAAGTATTAATTTATTATTAAGGCCTGACAGAATCATTAGATTTAGGCTTACCATATTTGGTGGGAGGGAAAACAGGACATTTCCAGGGATCAGAATATTAATGAGCCTTCAAATTCACTGACCAATCAGGTAGTGCTTCTCTCATGAATATTAATGAGGTCTCCTTCCTTGGCGTCTGGGGAAACCTGTAAGTATGGTAACCTTTTTAGTTCCTTACAGTTTTGCCCACCGAACCACAGAAGAGAACAGCACCTAGATTCCGGGCATGTTCATCTTCTTGTGCAGTGCGAAACAAAACCAACATCCTCCGACAGGTGAAGGTAGAATTCAGATCCGCCGAATGGTGACCCTAACCCTACTGTCTCTGGGGTTTGTCACTTTCACTATCATGTAAGCTTATTTTTAATGCAACTTTTAAAAATGGAGTGATTTGGTTAAAATCGCTGGCTTCGAAGCAGCCATGTCGAAGCTGCACTGTTGACGTTAAAAGTTTGTCAAAAATGTGTGGTGACTACAGGCGGGAAGTGAATACGTTCTGCAGATGGGAAGTCCTGACGGGTGATGCCTAGGTGGCGCTGTTGGTTTCCGGTCAGGATCTGACCAATGGGAGGCAGGTATACAGGAGAGTGCAATGTAGCAATCCTTGTAGTCTTGTCCAGGTGTGTTGTGGTTACTCTTCCTGCCTTTGGCAAAGGAGCCTGGTGTTTATATCCGTGCCCATAGTGGAGTCTCTTCACTAAAGAGGAGGTCTGTAAGTCTTTCTGCAGGTGGTCGCTTCTTCCTGTCAGCGTGACCATGACCACTAGACTCTAATTTTTCTTGCCCGAAGGGTATTAAGAATTTTGTTAAAAATCCATCAGAAAGTTGTAACTCTCCAAGCTCGGGAAAACGGCAGAAGACAACAAAGGGGGGAGGGGGGGTGACTTGAATTCATAGTGAAATAAACCTCTAATATAATTCATTAGGCTTCAGCAGGTAGAATTCAGGCACAGCCGTTGAGAATAACAGTATATTTTCCTAGCAGAACGTTATTTATCAGAACTCCGCATATATAGAAACACCAGAAATGTAAGCACGATGCTTTTGATCTCGAGTGAGCACACGCCACACTGACTCACCAGCGCATTGACGAATGAGGCTGCCTTTAAAATGATACTCCATGGAGGACAAAGGGAGCATTTACGATGTTTTTGTAGTGCCACTAGAACAGTTCACATATCACAAATAACTTTCCAAGTCATGGTTAGCTGCAGACAATTTCCGCACTTAATTAGCACCTCGCTAGCAATGTTACTCCTACCACGCTCTTGGTGCTATGCGAAAATTTCCTTATCCAGCCCCTAGCCATGCAGCCAGGTATACAAACATTTGTGGAAAAAATGGGTCATTCCACAGAGCTTAGTGAATTCAAGTGTTTCTTCCCTGCTAGATGTTCCACGGTCAACTGTAAGTGGTATTACTGCAAAGTGGAGACACTTAGGAACAACGGAAACTCAGCCGCGAAGTGGGAAACCACATGGAGGTTACAGTATAATGAAAGACGTAGTTGAGCTGTGGTACCCATTAAGTAATTGTTTAGGTCATCCAGCAGGAATTCACTGGTGCAGTTTGGCAGATCCAAGATGCACAGATGTAACTAATAAGACAAAAGCTAGTAGCACTCACTGTTTAAGTTAGGTATTGAAATAAAAACATTTGTTGTATATTTGGAGAGTAGTTTAGACTGGGAAATATAAATTACCATAAGAAACTACCAGTAATTATAGAAGCAATTTCAGAAATTTATGAGATTGACACTGTGAGTTTTTTACCCATCGATATAGTCATGTATCGACACAGACGCTGCCTCCGAAAGTGAAACCCCTCCTGCGACTTCAACCAGTGAATTCAATTCAATTCAATTCAATTCAGTTTTATTTTTGTATAGGACCTTTCAAAACAGATTCACCCTGAGGTGTTTTACATGGGTGTGTTGTGATACATTCCTGCATCATTTATATAGAATAACACAAAAACAGAGAAAAGGAAAGACAAAGAAAGAAAGAAAGAAAGAAAGAAAGGCAGGTGACAATGGAAGAGAGGAACCCAAAACTCAAAAGTAGGGAGAAAAAAAAACTTCTAGGGGTCCAAGGTCAACTGGCTGCCCCCCCTCATGGAAATGCCAGCATTATAAAGAAAAAAAGGGGGGGCTGGCAAATCCAAAACACTACTGGAGTCACTTTTTAACTGATTTCTCATCTATTGTTGAAATGTTGTTGCTAATTTCAGGCAGGGAAGGGAATATGTCACGTTCCTGTCACGGCTTACAAGTCACATGCGGTGCATGTATTTTTAAATGTCATGAAGTGTGAAAAATGGCCGTGCAGTTAAAGGGGTCACTGTGCACAAGTCAGTGGGCGAGAAATCCAATCGGATTAGCTAACCTTTTCATCCAGTGAAATTAAACTTGGATTTGTTACAGAGCACAGCAGTGACCAGGCCTGTACCCAGGGACACCGGACATTTCCGGAAGCAAGGGCGTAGAACTGCAATTTAACATTGGGGGGGGGGGGGGGGGTATGTGTGGGTCGGACGTGTGACATCACGTCTCATTATAGGGCGATTCTGCAGTCGCCCTGTATACAGTTAGTTTTTTCTTTAATTCATTAACTACTGCTGTTACTGCTACAGTGTTCTTCATCTTCACTAATATGGCACTTTAAGTCCAGTAATGTCTCACATCATGTACCCTAAATTTGCTGAAATGATCAAATTATCATTGTACCACCTTCAGGGCACAGTATTTGGGCCTGGGGGGTTACCATGGCATTGCAGCCTAAACCATCACTGATCCACCCCTGCGCTGTACTCTCGGTACGCAACCTTCCGGGGGGTAAGCCTCTTTCGGGCTTCTCCACGCTCTAACTCCCCGGGATGTGTGAAAGGCAGTGAAGATGGACTCATCAGAGAACAATGCATGATTCACATTGTCCACAGCCCAAGATCTGTGCTGCTGTCACCATTGAAACTGACCTTTGGCACTGGCACCAGTGACCATAGGTTTGGCTATAGTAGCCCAACTATGAATAATGACCCTGTGTTGCTCTCGACGGACAGTTTTAGTGGAAACAGGAGAGTTGAGAGCAGCTGTGGTTTTATGCGTTTCTGGATACAGTCCGGCTTAGTGCCTGCACATCCCTTTCAGTTACTCCCGTTAGATGTGGTCCGTGCTTCATGGCTGGTATGCAGACCTCACCCCGGATACTGTGACTCTCCATACTCCACAAAGACTCGCTGTCCCGCCCACAGATGCGCCGGCGAGACTCGCACCAGCAATTTGTCCTTTTTTGAACTATGATACATCTCCCATTATGTTCTGCGATTTGCAATATTTGATGCACAGCTGTGCAATCGCTCTGTTAATTGAACCTTCCCTCTCTGCTCTTACTGATGGAATGTGCAAACGGTGAAAATTGCGCAGCAGACCGCACATATTTATGTGTGAAACATTAAACACTATTGGAAAGTGGTTTCAGGTTCTTTGTCCAACTCCTGTATGTCGGAGCATAATACTATATTATTTGTACCCGATCAAATAAAGCGTCACCTACTTTATTGAATGTAGGTGTTGCCGTGAGATAATCCATTTGCTCTTTTGCTGTTAAGCGCAGTATATGCTCACCAAGCCGACGCACAATTCCACCCCAAGGTGACAGCGACTTTGGCCTTTCTGCGCTCTTATAATATGACTGTCACTGCCGAGCCGTGGATCAGCGGCAGGTGAAAAGGCACAGATCACTCAAGTGTGAAAGTGCAGCATTAGTCCAGTCAGAGGGGAGGGGGGGGCAAAGAAAACGATTTGAGTTTTGGGTACATGAGTTTTGCCAAAGGTTGTATGACTCTGTGATTTACAAGACATAGTGTTCTATGCCGGCAATAAACAAAGATGACGGAGGAGACAGATGAATACTATCCCACGTGGAGAGGAGTATCTCCGCGGGCTTCCACGCAGTGCTTTGCAGTTTACTTCCTCTCACAACACTTAAATCCCCTGACAGGAGCCGTTATCTTCAAAGCGGAGCTTCAGAATCGTGGGATCTCCCCTCAGAGACAGTAAAGACAGCAGCCCCCCGAAGCACTGCACCGCGGGACAGCCACAGAATGATCTGCCGCGAATCGCTGCGCGATGTGCAGTCAGGGTAATGAACGACATCATCATCATTTTTGCAACAACTAATAAAGACGATTCATTGATGTTGCTGATACTACATTTTGAATAAGGTCACAGGACAGAATGCGGTTCGACTCAGGTTACATGACATTGGGACCAGAAATATGCTTATTACTCTTAGCTAATATACTGCATATACAATGCTCACGGAACGCTTCCTTAATTTAGTAAAAATATTGCAAATTTATTCATTTTATAGCAAAAAAAATCAGTACCATCCATCCGTTTTCTGGAACAGCTTGTCACAGGTGGTCAGGAGCCTACGGGTGCAAGGCAGGGAACAACCCAGGATGGGGCACCGACCCATCACAGGACACACTCACACACCACTCACTCACAGAAGCACACCTACAGGCAATTCGGTAACTCCAATTAACCTCAGCACGCTTTTGGACTGGGGGGGGGGGACGTGAGTACCCAGAGAAAACCCCACAATAACACAGAGTAAACATGCAACCTCCTTACATATGGAATGCTGCACCACCTACTGTCATCTTTTGTTTACAAAAATACGTATCACATTAGAAACAACCATTGACACCCAAATTATAGTTCATTGACAAGCAGTTCATTAGCTGTTCATTAGCTGTTCATTGTTAAGCAGTCTCATTGGGTGCTTTTTAATTAGTGACACTTTTGCAATAAGATAAGACACCAAACATTTGCCTTTAGCATCCCTTCAGGATCCAGTGACTACAACTACAATTAACAACAAATTGGCAAGAACGGAAGTGAGTGACTCAAGTCAAAAAAGTTATGACGCTTAATAAAAGGGAAATGTCTGTGCATAAGATGTGTGCAGATGTCACACATCGCCTGCCAATGGTCTTTCATGATGAAACCAATAAATTTGCAACATTGTTACAGGATTAAGTAAGTGTCCCTAGGCTCTCTATGAGCATTGATAGTTATTAAAGCCATTCAATGGGATGTTTTGCAAAATGCAAACTTTGTTTCTAATAAATAACAGCCATGAAGTGCAGGAATATCATGAGCAAGCCAAACCCGAAAACACTTCTGGTAAGTTCCACGGTGGGTCATCTCAGCAGGAGAGCAAGGAATCCCGAACCGCTGCCACTTTCACCATGGAAAAACTGTAGGAAATTCACTGCGAGTAGCTCCTGTAATTACCTGACTGCCTGGCAGTTCCTGTGCCGAGGGAACCTGGGAGGAATCAGCCATGCCTGTTAAAATGCTTTTTACTCAGGCATTTGCATTAAGGGCCAATCAACACGTCCAGCCCAGCCCCTATCAGCCCGAATGTCATAAGAAAGCTACAGTCATATGATACACTCTGTATATAAATCCTTAGAGGACAAACCTTCCCCATGGAGTCAGCATGGTCTAAGCTAAAAGACAGAATTATCTAATAATTCTTTGTTGTTAATATAATAATCTGTGAATTAATAAGAATTATATATTATTAATGATCAAGTAATAAACTATTATATATATATATATATATATATATATATATATATATATATATATATATATATACACACACACACATATATATATATATATATATATATATATATACATATACACACACACACACACATATGTGTGTGTATATCAATGTCCCTTGATGCTGAGGTTATAAATGCAGCTTGTTTTTATCCTGGCATTTTACATTGAGCAAACCCTAGTAATTGCAGTGGTAATGTGAGCGAGAAGCTAAGTGTCTTCAGTGCTTTTAAAGGCTGCTTCGAGGCCAGTGCATTAGTGCATTTCTCTGTGCCCATTGTAAGCACTGACATTATTAGGCTCTGCCATATTCATACCGGCATTTTTTTAAATAGACGCACGATGAGAGAGCAGGGTCATGCGAAGAAAATGGACGGCTGCAGTTTCATCTTGGAGGTACAGTGCTGTGCCTTAGGCAGTCAAAGAAAACGATGTTTAAATGATCTTCATGTTGGTGTAAAACTGTGATAGTGAGTCTGTTAGTGTCTGTCAGCTTAAACATTTCAAAACCTCCTAAAATCACCCGTTTTTGCAGAAACCATCCAACACACACACATGTATTTTTTGACTCATCAACTATACCCCACCATGTTTGGGTATAATTAATACCTCATTGAGTTATTTAACTAATTACGTTCATTAATTAATTGAGTTAGTGGCGACGTTTAGGAAACACACTGAATGGCTGAGGTGCCCCTGAGGACAGGTTTGGGAACTGAAGCTAAGTGTTCATCTAAGCCATCCAACAAGATATCAGCAACATTTTGGAGGGCAGAAGATATTTCAGTAGTTCTTATTGTGTTCATTTTAATCTGCATATGTTCTAATTTTAAACTGTGTTTTGTTTGAGCAAATATGCACTTATTACCCAGATAAATAGCCTTAAACATTTTCTTTGACTGCCTAAGACTTTTGCACAGTGCTGTATAAAACAGGATGTTCCAAAATGCTAAACCGTGGCTGGGCAGTGTTGATTCAGATCACTTCTGAATCGGCTTCAAAATCTCACAAAATCATTTTAAGGCAGCTGTGCGGCTTATACTGTAATAAAAATAGACACCGGACAAAGTGTTTCTCCTGATAACATAGCAGCCATATCGTAACCACCATAGCTCATGTCTGTCTCGGCAAAGCAACTGCAGATTTTAATTTCCCAGAATCCTTCTGTATTACATATTTAAATTGCTCACAGACAAATTTAGAACGAAAGAAAAAAAAAAAAACTAATTCTTCGAGACAGAGAAGTTATCTCGATCCCATCATGTCAAACCTGGCTTATCAGATTGTTTGGAGCAACACATTCTCCACACTTCCACTGAGGGAACGGAATAAACTAAGGTGGTGATCAAATGGGCTCCAAAATCGATCTGCTTCCCATTGGAGGTTAAGTGAGGATCCACACCCTAGCTTTCAATAATAATCCTCCTTCGTTCTTTCTCTGCAAGGGAGCTGTTACTTTATGTGAAATTTCTGCCAAAGGACCAGTTTCAAGGAAATGTGTAAAAGTACCCCGAGCTATAGATAAGACTCGCAAGGCCGCTGCTCTCCAATGGAAGATCCATCCTAGCATCTGTCAAACCCATCTGTCCTGTCGCAGCACAACTGACCCACTCCTGTCCCATCAGCCAGGCTCAGTGTAATCACCGACAAAATGGGCTGGCAGTTTTTCTGACAACTTAATCAACTAAGTCATTGTGATTTTGCTGTGTGTAAAAATGACAGGTTTTTTGGCAAAAGAATCACACTGACTTCAAAGCCATGTTTTACAGCTCAAACAAAAAAAACAACAATCTAGAATTCCGTTGAATTAATCCTAGCATTTAACACAGAGTCTCAGTAATTAATTATATTCTATCTTTTACTTGGGTTTGTGGCCTTTACATGTGCTTAAATTCATTATGTATATTTTTCCAGATTGGAGAGATGTGCTTAAAATAAATGTTGCATATAAAAACTACTACTTTGTATTATTATTATTTAATTGGTTTAGTTCTACTTATATGATTGGGTGATATTATAGTCGTACATTAAAAAGATCACCCTGCAGTCGTTTGCAGTTTGACCGCGACTGATGCGCGCTCGCCTGCCCGCACGCGGAGCTGCCCACGCTGCAGACCCGGCGCCGGCGCCTCACGTGTCACCCCTTCGGTGCTCGTACGGTGCCAGCGAGGGAGAGCACGTGACGGTGCGGTCTACCTCCGCCTTCTTCTGCAGGCAAC
This sequence comes from Brienomyrus brachyistius, assembly GCF_023856365.1. Taxonomy (NCBI): domain Eukaryota; kingdom Metazoa; phylum Chordata; class Actinopteri; order Osteoglossiformes; family Mormyridae; genus Brienomyrus; species Brienomyrus brachyistius. The sequence goes on from NC_064552.1 coordinate 12,882,326, forward strand.
TAGGCGCTGGAGGCTGAGGACACAATTAAAGTTGCATCTCATGAGCATATTAACATTATTTTTTAAAGTCGATTTACGGATGTCAGAAAATATGTGTCTATATCAACGACGTCGCCGGAGCGCTATTTACCACCACCCTCTCAAACAAATATACACTAATTAAATAGTGATTAATTTGAACGAAAATCAGACCCCTTTAGTAAAGGATGAGTCTTTTCTATATGTACAGGGACGCGCCTGGTGAGTGTATACGCATATATTCTAGCATATGTTTATGCTATGTATGACAAATGGGAAGTATGTAATTATGTATTGAATGTAGCCATTCCTATGTAGTTCTGTGACAGAAAAATTTGTAGGACTTTAAATACACCAGTTCTTGTAAAACGGCCAAATGCGGCACGCAATATAAGCACCTTCACCCATGATTTCCTTTCAGTCCCATATAAAACAAACGAATGTTACCGTGTGTAATGGAGTGACATTAGCACACTGAATTCCCACGCCGGCAGACCAAATAAATAATGCAGTGTGTTTCCCACTCGTTAGTATGTGACGTATTTTTGCAAGAGAGGGGAGTGCGGGATCCCATTTTCCTTGGCTCACTTTCAGGGGAAGAGGACCCCATGCACTCAAGTGCCATGTACTTCACCTTTGGCAATTTCCAGCATTAATTACTGGACTTTCGTTTTATTATACTTGTGAACGTTTGTGCTTTTATGCGTGACTTTCAAATATTTATAATAGTTTTTAAATAGGCTGCATTTTTCGCGAGGACATATAAAGACAAAGAAAAAAAATACTCTGAATTCAGTTCGACAACTGATAAACGTAATGAAGAATTAAGATAGCCTAAGTAAAATCATTTGAAATGTAGTGCATCCGTTATTTATTTGGAATATCCGGATCTATGCTGTATATGAAAGCAATGCAGTATGCAGCGATTTCATAGAGGCGATCGCAGAGTATGCCGTGCCAAAAGGATTTGGAGAAGACTCCGCTGATCCACTTTTGGGAACAGACTGGTAGCTTCCGTTCCCTATTCATGCATCCACTCACGCCTTAGCTGATTAAGCCTGATTTCTCGTAGCTGTGACGGACATTCCCGCTGTTTAGTCTACTCATCTGAAAGTAGTGACGTGGGATGGAGAATATCTTCTCTTTGGGATATAACTGGGCTTTCTAGCCACGCAGGCTGATGGATATAACCCGCAGTTAACACCATGTCATTTTTTAGCTGCCGGTGGTTGGATACAATTACCGAAACTCCGGATATCTGAGCGGAGCGCATCATGGACACGGCGGAGGTAATTGTCTCTCTCCTGGTAGTCCTGATCATTATCGTGTCGTTGCTGTCCAACGTGCTGGTGCTGATCTGCTTTCTGTATAACCCGGAGATACGGAAGCAAGTGCCGGGTTTATTTACCCTCAACCTCACCTTCTGCAACTTGTTGCTAACTGTGTCTAACATGCCACTGACTTTGGTGGGGCTTGTCAACAAGGTTCAGCCTGGCGGGGAAGGTTTCTGCCACATAATCGGATTCTTGGACACCTTTTTAACCACAAATTCCATGCTCAGCATGGCAGCGCTGAGCATCGACAGGTGGATCGCAGTGGTTTTCCCGCTGAGTTACCACTCCAAGATGCGCCACAGAGATGCCGCGATCGTGCTGGTCTACACGTGGGCGCACTCCATGTCTTTCTCGACCGTAGCCGCCTGTCTGTCGTGGACGGGATACCACGAACTTTACGCCTCTTGCACTCTCTGCAATGCCAGGGCGAATAACAGTCGGACTCAGTTCGTTGCTTTTACTGTGGTTTTTCATTCCCTTACTTTTCTCATGTCTCTGATAGTACTGTGCGTTACTTACCTTAAAGTGCTCAAAGTGGCACGGTTCCACTGTAAGAGGATAGAAGTTATTACAATGCAGACTTTAGTGCTACTTGTGGACATTCACCCAAGGTAAGTCGATTTCGCCGCGACCCTGTCTATACATGTACGTTTTTGTCTCAAGAGGCCACTCTACCAAAATCCGTCCGACTTTCTCCAGTATAAAAATTGACCAATATTTGTTATATAATGGATGAAGGGATGTATGATTTCATAAATGTTAGATTTAATGAAAATGTGTGCAATTAGTTGACTGGTGCTACGAGATGCATGTATCTGTGAGCCGCATTTCCGTGCCATGGTCAAATTCACTAAGCTCTTCATAGGGAACTTTTATCAGCGTCACTCCTGCACATTCCTTAAATAATACTTAAAGGTGAAATATAAAATCTATTATATTTAGATGATGGTGCCTGAATAACCTGCGTACTTATCGGGGACCCACGTAAGTCGACATCGCACAAATCACTAGACTATCTCATATGTATATGCAGATATTACAGTCGAAACGCATTTATTTTAATACACACTGCGTAAAAATGTTCCTAATGTTACAGACTTTGTTTTAGATATTTCGTTTTAAAACGTCATTTTATATTCAAGAGAGAACGGCAAAATGACTGTGTTTCAAAACAATGCTGTTTTGGCATAGAAGGAAAAAATATGATCCAAAAACTAAATCTGTACATCAAATACACTTGCGGGACATTAATAGGCCTACTTAGTTCAACATTTCACAGTTCACTGACATAAGTATTACAAGATATTTTTAAAATGAAAGATAACGGCTATTTTTCCAACCATCTAAACAGATTGCCCAGTATATTCCTGGTTTACGCATTCTTTGGCATGTAGCCTAATATTCACGTGGTAACTCTCGGTCAGCTTTGCGTTTAAACCAGCCGCTTTCGCTTGGGGTATAGGACACGTTCGAAGTCGCTGAATAAATAACCATGTGTTTATAAATGTAACTAACCAGCAGATTTACTCAGCTTTTTGCAGCCTTGTCTTATCTTTGTCACTTTCAGCATAAGTGTGGACAGGCACCAGTGTAATAATGAAATTAAAAACGGTACTTTGGAAATTACAGTACAACTTTAACTTAGGTGGATCTGCATGTTTAACATGCGGCCCCACGCTCTGATTTCCAGAACAGTGACCCACCAGGCATGTTCATGAGCAGCCGCCTTGCCATCTGCCCTCACAGTAGCCTTGCATGGTGTGACGGCCGCGTCCCTGCCCTGACACAGCCTTCTCCTGCCCCCCCCCCCCCCCCCCCGCCCCCCCCCCACAGTGTTCGGCAGCAGTGTCTAGAGGAACAGCGGCGGCGGCGGCAGAGAGCCACCAAGAAGATCAGCACCTTCATCGGCACCTTCGTGCTCTGCTTCGCTCCGTACGTCATTACAAGGTGGGGACAAGCCCATCACACGTGGTGGTCGGGGGGGTGCAGCGATGATGTCATATTCAAACCCTCAAACCCCTGTGTCCTAACAAACCAGTGTTTGGCGTCCCCACTTCCCATTCTATCCCTCGCCATCCCCCACCCTGGTCACCGATACTTCAGACCTACGCAATGCAGTAATCTGACCTCCTGATAATGAATACCCTGGCACTTGCATTTGCACTTTTCCCCCATTCCGGAATCTTTCACAGTGTGTGGGTCATAGCTGCCGACTCCCTCTGGGCCCCATGTTTTTTGGAGGTGGGGTCCCTGTCAGCTCATATGACCCAACATGGGATTATGGGCCTTCTAGTCCTGGATGTGGATCATGCCTCCTGATTGGCCCGATTTGACTCTGGATGCCTCAGTGCTAAGGAGCATTCATGCAGTACCAGATCAGATCAGGCACAAATAAACACAGATAAATTACGGATTTGAACCCCTCTCAGAATCTGCTGTACCCTCCCCCTCAAAAAAAAAAAAACATTTATGGCTACTGGTCAGGTTCAGATACAGTATATCCCGAGCTTAATTTTCATTTGGTTGATTGGTAAAGTAACTTTGACTCCTTGCCCAATAAACTGCAGGAAATAACCTTGTTAATTATTTAAAAAGCAATAAACTCAGGCACTGGGCTAATGTAGAGTTACATGAATGTAGCTGTAAAATCTTTTCTGTTATTTTTGTAAGCCGTATGAAAAGATCACTGAGCCAAAGATCCATATTACGGTTGTTTTTTCACACAATGTTAATCTTTTTGACCTTGGAAACTAAACTGCGATTTAAAAAATCTCTTTAATGAGATATTGGGCAGTTGGCTTATAAATGGGTTACATAGAGCATTAAGCAAGGATAGGAATGTTTCACACTAAAATCCCTTCATGACAAAACCACTTATACTCAGAAAGTCTTATCTCAACACACAGAAAATAATCCTTTTCCACTCCTTGAAATGTTGTGTATTGTTACGAAGCCCAGCTATCATGGTCAGGATCATTTCACAACAACGCGAGGAAATTCTGCGCAAAAAATATTTAAATCACACAAACAGAGGTTGATGTGAATTCATATAAACACACCTGTAGGCTTGACAGCAGGTGGCTGAATCTAAAAAGAAGTTGAGGTGAGTTCGCTTCAGTAAAATCAGCTCTCACGGATAATCAGAATCAGAATCATCAGCGACTCGCTGGAGGGGGCGGAGTCTTGGTGGTCAGGCCCACAGTGACGCAGATGTCCTATTGGCCGCACAACACAGATGGATGTTTATATTACAAACAGACTGACCAGTCAGCATCTAGAGGTCACACAGCACAGAGTGTCTACTTAAGCTTTTGTGTCGAGACTACTCTGCAGCAGAACTCAGCATGGCATTAGCGACCGCTTCTCCGGTTACGTACATTAGTATGATTTTTCACACTTCCTGCATAAGTGCATCCATCTATGAGGAGTAGTGGTGGTCTTGTGTGGGTGCATGTTTGCATGCAGCCCATTCCTTAGCGATATACCACGTAGCAGACATTTATATTCGTGGTGATCTGCGCAGCTTACTGCAAGAACATTCCTGAAACTGAACAGTGAAGCCATTCGGGTGAAGCTGCCTTGTTGATTCTTGAAGCAACAGCAAGAATCAGGAACAGGAGCATGCAGGGAAACGTCGTGATGTTCTCACCAAGGCCTGATCAAGGCTAATTAAGGATCTGAGTCCATATTTGTGAGCAAAACTGTCGCTTTGTGTAGCGGAGATGGTCCATTTTTTCGCTCCCTCTCAGCTGCCTGCCAGACAGTCCACATTTCTCCCAGCTAGACAGTCCCTGGTAGGGAGCTGGGGGGCAGAAAAACATGGACTGTCTGGGGGTCCCTATGGGCCGTGTTGAGAAACTGCCTTAGTGTAACCTGAGTATTTAATTTACTAATTCGAAGAATATGGGAAGACCTATTTTTTCACATTCATCATTAGTGAATTTCTTTTAATATATATTTGTTTTTTTTCCAAAAAAAAAGAAAAAAGGAAAAAAAAGAAAGAAAAAAAAGGAAAAAAAGAAAAAAGGGGAAAAAAAGAAAAAAAGGGAAAAAAAGGGAAAAAAAAGAATATATATTTGTGATGTATGTGCCATTGTATTACAGGTGAATTCTAAGCAGGAGAATGCACTGTGAAGCTTAACAAGAGAGTATGAATCCATCAGCTTTGTTAAATGACATCTATTAGTGCAATTTTTTTCTTTTTATATCGGTAACAGATTATAGTTATTTGTGATATTTAAATGTAAAGGGAGACTAAAAGGTATTTGTTTTACCTACTATAGTACAATAGAGTTGAATGCTTACATTGATATTTCTTTGAGATTAATGTACCATTAGATTTCCATCCATCCATTTTCCAAACCGCTTATCCTATTGGGTCGCGGGGGGTCCGGAGCCTATCCCGGTAGCAAAGGGCACTAGGCAGGGAACAACCCAGGATGGGGGGCCAGCCCATCGCAGGGCACACTCACACACCATTCACTCACACATGCACACCTATGGGCAATTTAGCGACTCCAATTAGCCTCAGCATGTTTTTGGACTGTGGGGGGAAACCGGAGTACCTGGAGGAAACCCCACGACGACATGGGGAGAACATGCAAACTCCACACACATGTGACCCAGGCGGAGACTCGAACCCGGGTCCCAGAGGTGTGAGGCAACAGTGCTAACCACTGCACCACCATGCCGCCCCACCATTAGATTTGTTCCACCATTTCATTTCTTGTCCTTTGCTTCTTGAAATGCAGCCTTTTCTTCAACAGTAAAACTGATGGCAGTAGCAAATGTAACAGTAAACTCCCAGGGCGCATGATGCACAGTCTGATAAGCATTAAAGAGAAAAAAGCAGGAAAAGGCAATTTCTTTTTCATACGGACAGCAGTTTGCTGCTGTCATGAAAATTATTTATTAGTGCAGAAGAGACTTTTATTGAAAAGGCCTAAGTTTTAGACATGAATAGATATGGATATAGATGGAAGCACCAAACTCAAGGATTAAACAGTGACGCCTCTCCTAAGGATTGACCTGGAAGTTAATTGGTCAGCGATCACATTTTGCTTGCCATGACCTGGAAGTGATCTCAGGCGTGCATGTGGAGCCCCGCCCTCCACTTCCTGCACACTCTCAGTCTGTGTGTCTTGGCAGGATTCTGGAGCTGTTCCCGGCAGTGCCTATCAACCCTCACTGGGGACTCCTGTCCAAGTGCTTGGCCTACAGCAAGGCCGCCTGCGACCCATTCGCCTACTCCCTGCTCCGGCACCAGTACCGGAAGACCTGCGCCGACATCGTCAACCGGATGCTGAAGAGGAGCGCCCTGAACGCGTCGGGGCAGGGGAGGGGGAACCACGTGGTGCAGACGGTAGACTGAGGTCGACCTGCAATGGGTAGGGGGGCGGTTTCGGAATGACAGGATGCTGAAGCGAGCGTGTCTCGGAGACATGTGTACCAGGGTCTGCTGGAACAGGCCTGTGTAATGGATCAAGTACCGGCCCCCCCCCACCCCCTCGTTGCCTGCACCCTGCACCATCAGCACCCCATGTCCGCTTGCTTGTGCATTTCCATACTTTCCCTGTGCTGAACACTTATCCCTTAGTCAACAGTGGTCATTTCTGGAGGTCATAAAGCAGACTGGATCTGGGTGTCGGGGACAGGATATCACTGCTGCAGGTGACGACTGGCTCTTCAGAGGACGACACACAACCTGAGGAGTGTGTGATGTCCTTGTGGATCAACGTAACGGAGAGTCCAGAGAAGCGAACCGCTCTATCTTCACACCTCCTCATTATATTTGCTTGGGTGTGTCTGTGTTGGTATGTGTTTCGGTGGGACGCAGGGATGCAACCTGGTTGGTTTCCAATTGAAACGTTTGTCTGCAGGGATGTCAGCATGTAGCCTCTATGTCAGTTAACTACATGGTCATCAGTAGTTTAGCCACAAACCTATGCAAGAACAAAAAATCATCCCTTGGATTTGGTGAAACGTTCTGCCATTTAACCAACCCAAAAATTTAACTGATTTCAGCAGTTTAAAGTCACATAGAATCACAATGTGAACCTGTCCCGGATGCATATGATACAGAAAGTAAACTTGTCTTAAAGCAGTACGTCATTGGTTATCGCCTGTGTTCATGAAGGGGTGTTTTTACGGCGTGACAAAGTTATGTTCGCTAATAATGTTCATTAGTCGCCCAAGTGTTTTATCCAGTGAGACATCTGACTTACACAAGCGTCTGCAGAACTCTTTTGAAATGTCGTGGTTTATTGGCAATCTGTGCAGACAATGTGCATCTTATGTCTTCGAAGAGCTTTTTTGTGTTTTGATAGGTAGCGAAATCGAGGGTTGCCTGGGTTTGCTCTTGTGGCAGAGAGCATGTGTCTCACTATCTGCAGACCTAACTGGTGTTATGGACAGGCATATAGCTATGTAATAAAATTACAGGTTCCAATCACCCCCGTCGCAAAAAAAAAAAAGTATTTGCTATGTTCAAACACAAAGCCAGTCGTGAAAAACTACTAATTTGAACCCCCTTCGAAATCTGATCGCCCTGATTTACCAAGGCAGCCCCTCAACAGTCATCAAAATCGACCCATCCAAATTTACTTCTGCCTCTGGGTATGGTTGAGGTGAGAGCATAACGAAGGGCATCTTAACACAAATCTGGCTGCACTTTTCTCATCCACCTAGCTCTGGTTTATGGGTTTCTGCACACACCTTAATGGAACATCCTGCTAATTAAATAATTACCGAGTGGAGCTTTGCTTTGATGAGAGATGGAGAGGGTTACTCACATTTACACACGAAAGTGTTGCCAATGCCGCTTTCTTCCAGTTTAATCAAGTATTTTTAGACCAACTTTTAGTGTTTTCAGCAAGAAATATACTTTTCCTTATGTTGCAGGACTTACTGTCACACTCATTAAGGATGTAAACGTACAAAAACACAACTGAGAGCCACCGATACAGCAGTTTCAAACATTCACACCCTGCAGTCACTCTTTTTTACTTAGTTTTCGGTGTCAGGATCGTACCCTATATGAGACGAAGCTGCATGTTTTACATTTTACAGCTCGTTTTCTCTTGTCAATTTTAATCTTTTATTTGTATTAAATATACAGTAAGCGATTGCCGCCGCTGTGTCAGGCAGATTTGCTTCTCGCAGTGCATATTGTGCAATTGCACATGAAAGAAGGTCTCAGTAGACGGGTAGGAACTGCTGGTACAGTGCGGACGACCCGGATATCCGTCTGGGACGCGCAGATCGGGTTGCAATACGGGGGGGCTGAGTCATTGAATGAACAGCACTGTTTGACAGATATAATAGCAGAGATAATTAGAAAGTGGCTGCCGGTGCGCAGTCATTGTGCTACCGGCTGCTTTTCGGGTCGCACGGATAACCGAAGCGATCGGTGTGGGTGTCCGGTTAGACCTGGACAAGTGTAGGACTTCACTAGCTTTGCTGCTGGGCGTGACACATCTGAACCCCCGATCATTTTTTATGGGGTGCAGTTGTTGCTTCTAAGTGCATAAGGACACCTACGCATACACTGGGCGGCAATTATGTAATTAATCCTAGAACGTGTTATAAGATTAAGCGATTACTGTGTGATTAATCGCGTGATTCATTAGTGAAGTTGAACTGCTATATAAGGATCACAGGCATATGGATAAACTTTGATCTTTTGATTTGAGAAGAACTGTGATAACAAATACATGCTGTATTATCAGCATTCATTTTGAAATTAAAGTTCCTCTTCAAATGTTTATTCAGCCAAGAATTGAAGAAATGAAAGTCTCTAGTTATATAAATCGTGTTAATCTGTCTATTTTTATAATGCATTGTTCGCGTAATTATCCATAACAAAGACATGACACGCAGAGAGAAAACTGTCAATGATCTGAAAGCTTATTTACTGAAAAGGGCTACAGAAGCCATTGTGCTGTACGTTTCAGATAAGGTTGTTTTGAAGTTAATTACTGCATATGCCATTTTGATAATCTTAATCATTTACCACACGTGGCCGCCAAGACAATGGCGTAGAAATCATTCACAATTACAATGGCAACCACCGTAACCTTTAACAAAATGGAGTTGTAGTTATGAGGCAAAAAAAGTGAATACGAGTCGCGAAAAGGAACATAAATCACTTTCATTTTGCTATAAAATGAACATAGTTTTGTTAGCCGATCTGAGAAGAGTTTAAAGGTAACATCTTCCATTCTACCTTGAATATAATTTCTATACTGCTACCCCTATGTACGTATGGGAGCGTGGGAACTATTTTCGGTTTCATTCCCTATGTGTTTAATGTTACATGCATCTAGCAACGTAGCTGCACTTAAGAACAAACTTTTTAGTTTTTGGAGTTATATGCACAAATGTGGGGGCTGGTAAACTATAGTCTGTATCCCTTTACTTCAAAAAACCTACACAAATTCTATACTCATAAGTCATTTGCTTGTGCATGGTATGTTCCAGGGAAGCTTCACTCTGTCTCAGTCACTATGACCATTAAACTGTCACCAGACTCTAGAAACAATCTCTTTCAGTGCTACCTGGGAATGTTCTCAGCCTTAGACGACCTTAACATGTGTTTACCCGGGCATTCTGCGCACTGCCAAGTGTCCATCTGACTGTTTAACACAACGCAAATATGTGAAGATGAACTGTCATGTTTGAAAATGTAGCATATTTCCAGAGCAGGAGTCACGAATTAATTACCAGCAAGAGGAAGCAGCCCATCACGTGCATGATGTAGCAAGTAGGCCTAGCTGGGTTACCAATTTCCGATTTTTTTTTATTTTTTTTTTAAAAAGGCAAAAGAGAGACTTTTGAACAGTGCAAATGATACTGGACATCGTCCGTCATTGACATTTCCTCACCTTTTTAGTTTCATTAATTTAAATGTTTGTGCTGATCTCTGTATGGATATTGTTAAATACTCAGCAGTGTCCAATACGCAGAATAAGGCGCATAGCTGCCATTCTGCTCACCTAATGATTTCTGCATCACAACTACCAAGGGAAAGAACAATACCTCAGATGCTATCACGAAACAGACATATACCTCCTGTACGACGTGATCGGGATTTCGGAACGCGAGCTACCCAACCAGAACATCTAGGACAATGAAGCTAAGCACAGTGACTTACGAGTAACATGGCCTTATCAGCGCTTATCTGTCTGTAAACTGCAGGATCGGGTGTCTGCATCCGTCGGACTCCGCACAGTTGGTGCCTGCTGAGGATTTCATACATCATTTGCACTAAAAGAGCATTTGTGGACACTCGTGCTTTGTACAAACTAAGTCGTGACTTGTTGCTTTATTAGTCAAAAAGTAGAATAAAATTAATTGGCAGTTATGTATAAAATATATAGAAAGTAACGACAACATAGACTGTGTTTGTTTGTCGGTAATTTGATTACAATGTGATTCAACGATACATACTTTGTACAGAGTGTTCTAGAATGTGGTTTACTATTGTAATTACAGGTTTTTATACATTTTCACAACTTCAATAGTACAGTGACGACTGGTTTTAGCTCTATAATGTGTTGGTTTATGGAAGCTGAAATATGTGGTTTATATTATTACCCTCTGTGAAGAAGGTAAGCTACAGCACCAAAATCATTGTTTATGGACAAAATATTTTTTAGATTAATGCATTTATCCGACCGCAAGCATTTAAAATATGGTTTAAGTTATACTAAACAAAAAAGCATACATATAATGCTCAGTTGTTCATAGTGCATATTTGACATAGAGTTAGATTTAATATTGAACAAATACTTAATAACCAATATAACTTTTCTATTTATTGAAAAACCCACACGTTATTTCGCTGCATCAGCTATACAAAAGGTATTATTTCTGTTTTAAATTATTATTCTTATTGCATTACTGAATTTGTGCTGCCAAAATTATACAATGTTTATTTTTTCCCTTGTATTTAGGTGTCGATGTAAAACATGTTGGTTTATATTTTTGTTAAAAGCAGGTATTGTTCGATTTTCCTAACATATATTTATTGTATATTGTAAATTTGTCAGAATAAATAATGTAATGTTGAAAGAACATCCATTTGTTTCATGGACTGTTTTGAACACTTTCGTCTGATAGGCCTAATTATGCATATTATTTGACGGTAATAATACTACGTTATCTGTTCTGAGGCTTTACTGCATGCGAATTTTTAACATATTTACGGTAATACTGACGGGAAATGCCACGAGCGCTATTTTACGGTGAGCAGAACAGGCGCACGAGGCCGTCACGATGTCACGATGACGTGTCCTTGGCTGCAATAAAAGACGCTGACATTCAGCAAATCCCTTAACAATCTGACCACTAAAGACCCCTGCGATCAAATCACTCTCGCCGTCCTTGTTGACATTTTCTTCCAATTGGCCAGTTCATGGTTGTATAGCAAATGTTTTAAAAGGTATTTAGCTGGTGAGAATATGGGCGGCATGCTCGGGAATGACTCAAGAGTTCAAGAGAGGTTGTGCTTTTTAACAGGCTGGAACGCCAAACGATACTCGGGTATTAAATATACAGTCTTGTACACAGTTGCATGTCACAGTATGGATTATGCAACTGCGCAGTGATAAATGGCCACTTGTGGATCGTCTGCCTTCTGCTTCAGGGATATCTCTCCCGCTCACTCCATGCTGCTCTCTGTAATGGAATGACAGCACAGGCCCCACGATTTGCAGCTGTGATTGCGATCCCGTTCTCTAATGCCAGCCCTTGGCACCCCACCTTTGGGTGGGGTTAAGCAGAGAGGCTAATCGTGGCCGAGAGACAAATCTGTCACCCTCCTCGGAGGCTGCCGCAGCGGCCTGCAAATCGCTGGGATGAATTCAGTCATCCTGTTCGTTTTGACTTTGGGGTCAGAATGTTTACCCTTAACTGCCTGCGAGATATTATACAGATAAAAGGAAAGATGATGCGTTTTCACATGCCTGTTTACATTTAATCGGTACTGTACCTTAAAGCACGAGTTTCACACCATGCCTCTCGCAGAATGATAATCCGGACCTCTTCTTAAAAAGGGCGAACAGTGTTGATGAACCTGACATCAAAAAGCTTTATGTGAATTTAATCATGCCTGTTTAGGTAATCAGTGGTCCATTGGTGTGTCCAGACACAGTCCTCCAAACTTTGGCTGATCATGGGTGCAGAAACATATGCAGTGTAGCAGAAAATGATCTGTACATTGTGAAAAAAATGGACGATGATGAAATTACATCGTTTGAAAACCACTGCGAAATAAGTTTTGAATAAAAGTTTATTTTGTTTCTTTACATGACGCACACACATAATTGCAACGTTTTAGACAGTTTTTAAAGTTTGTTCTTCAATATCCTCAATATCATTTCCATTTTTGACCATTTTTTCACAGTGTACAAATCATTTTTGGCTACACCGTAGCTATTTTCGAGGTTAACAGATGCCGCCCCTCTCCCCCTTCCCCCACCAACAGTGCTCCAGTTATCGAGCGGCCCCACCCGCTTCCTGACCCTGAGCCCTGCAATCCGGTCAATTTTCATTTTTAATTTTTCATTAGGAATCGGGGAACCGCGAGGGGGAATGTCAAGGAAAAGGTGTGATCTATTCGGGACACTGATCCACAAACAAAAAAATTTTTATCAGAAATATTCAGTCCATCCCTTGTATATATTTATTGACAGCATGTTTCTCTAGTATTGCGTGTAGTATAGGGAACATCTGAAATTGCTGTCACCCTCCTGGTAATAAAGGATCCTATCTCATCTGGCTCCATCTCTCCTAGTCATTTTCAGTCTATAGTTCAAGCCCACTAGCTTGACCTACTATCATATATACCTAGATCCAGGCTTACTGTCTTAGGCCCACAAGTTCTCACAACTTCCCCAGGCCGAGGGGGGGCTGGGGGTGAAAGGGGTTGCACAACAGGGGGGCCCTTTTGAAGAAATTTTGTCCCAGGCCTGGGATTTATGCACTGCCTGGAGCAGACCCCCCCCTCCCACCCCCACCCCCAGACACACACCTGTTTATTAACATATTCAGTGCTTTTCATTCTAATGTAGCAATAATTAAATAAAATGACTTGCACATGGGAAAGTGGGCAAAATGTAAGGTACTGATTATTCTGCCACCTATATTTGACTTGTAGACTGGTTTCGAAAACCTCGCAAACCGAGATCATCAGCCTGTTGTTCCTGAGGTCACATCAATTCTAGTGAAAAAATATACATACATGTATTTCGAAGGATTCGAACTGGGCATCTGACTGGTATTATTAGATTCCAAGAAGTGGTATTTCATTTAGCTTTTTGTACGCTCTACCCATGCCTGTTATTTATTCACGTTTTGTCGAATTACTTTCTGGAAATGATTTATCTCGTTTCATCTGCTGGTGCGTGGCGAGATCTTCCTTCTTGTTTGATGTCCATTGACTCATCTGCGTGTCTAATCTGTTTCCCCGACGCGAGTGGAGCAGTCGTGTCCGAGGGCGGCCGCCTGTTTAAGCGTATGTGATGCTGGCGGACCGGTGTCCGTTTCAAAAGCTGGACAAGCTTCTGAGGAGCAGTCGTCCTTTGAACCTCTTTCGGGGGGGGGGGGGGGTCGCTCAGGTTCTCTGCTCTGTCTTACTGCACATCTGCATGGCATTAGAGTGGCAAGGGTGGGAAAGATAGCATAACCCTCCCCCGAGCCTCTTTTGGGGGGGCAAATTTGTCAGTATCCTTTCTATCGCTGAACACGAACGTGTAAATAATTAGATACATTTAGTGAAAACTGCCATGTATATCTGAAGCTACCTATAGGAGGCGCTGTGACGGGGGTCCACACGGCCTCCTGGCCCATCTTCAGAGTGCGGAATCTCCTGGTTGGTTTTCACAAAAAGCAAAGAACAAAGGACCCAAATAAAAAAAAAAAAAGGATAGCCGCTATGAGCAGAAACGGCAGCGCCTCGGAAGGAGATGATGGAAATCAGCGTTGCAGAAAAAAAGACACGGCGCCCCCTGATGGGAAGCCCCAGGAAGAGCACGTCCGCGGCTGGTTCTCCAACAGGCAGAAGTAGCACATGTGGGATCACCATGATTACACTTGGCGTTCATAAAAAGCAGGACCGGATCGCCGCCACGCCCCACTCAAGCTCCCTCTCAGAAATGTCCCGCTTTCCAAAATTAAACCCCGATTCCCCTTTAAAAACCACCCTCCCATGACTCAACAAAGCCAAGAAAAGATAATTGGTAACCAATTACCATTTTTTCTTGATAGGAGTATGGGGTGTTTCTTATTTTTGAATTCCCGGGGGGGGGATACGGAGACGTCGCTCCGGAACGGAGGCCTTCCAGTAATTGTGGGGCTGTGTGACTCGGAGTATGTGGGCGATTCTCTGCTTTTTATTCCTCTTCCCTTCAGCGAGCAGGCAACCATGACAGCTCGCCGGAGCCTGAGCAATTAGGCTCTCCTGCCTCCGGCAGCGTGGTACTCGGGGCCCTGTGGAAGCCGCCGAGCGGGTAGAAAATAGACAACTACAGAGCAACGTATATGAGCCAGGACCCCGAGTCTCCGGCGCAAACGGGAATGAGAGTGGGGACATCCACTGAGTCAGCTTGCATTTCTCTACCCGAGGGAACAATAGCAAACATCACACAGAAAGCGGAGAGAAAGATGGAAGGATCAGTTACAGTCTTCTGGATTTTGTTGATGTGTATAAAATGTTTATTGCATATAACACGTAGAATTGTATAGTACTGCTCAGTATGACAATAAGATGATCATTCATCAAGCCTCTCTGTCGCTTATATCTTAGACCAACTTCAGAATAAATGATTTCCCCTCTGAAAAATGAGACGTATCTGAGAACTAATGCCACAGTTGAATGCTCTAGGATGCATTTCCCATTTTTTTTCCTTTTTATATATATATTTTTCTACATACACATTAATTTTCGGCATTTTTCTTGAATTTACCGTTAACCGTCTGTACCGTCTGTATCTTGGAGATACGGTCGAGGATATTCTAGGACTCAAGACGAATCGTCCGTTAGAGTCCTGAAGCTAATGGAGCAAACCCCAGACAGTTAATACCATACAGCCATCTTAGCTACAACAAGACAAGCTGCTGCTAATTTATGCTCAGATTTGTTAAAGATTTGAAAACAGTAACATTATAGACAATACATATTTTACATAATGAATACATCATACCATTTATACTGTGGATATAAATTAAGTTGTGAACAACATACGTAATAAACTGACACAAATGAGAACAATTAACCCTCAAATGAGAAGGACATTTCAGTACAAAGACACGCCTTTGTACAGAAGTACGACATGTCTGAAATCTTAACTTAGACTTAAAGATACGTCTCTGGTCTCTGTAAGTATAATTCTGATAAATAATCTCAGGGAGAGGGGTCAAGAGGGGCTAATACTTTTGTAAAAAATGATACACGCTGGCAGTTACCTCGTTATAACTCACAAGGTGCTACATGAAACATACGAGACAATCACAAGGAAACCGGATGCTGCAGAATGTAGCTTTTCTGTTCAGCGTTTCAACTGATGTCACCTCAGTGCAGCGGCTGTATATGAACTAATTTTCACGATGACAACAGGGCTTGCATTTCAGCAAACGCCAAACTAGGGTCAGATTCAGTGTGTGGCAGTTACTGGACAGGAGCATCAGCCACTGTCTGACTCTTCTTCAAGCATTCAATCCCGTACATCGCCTTATTATAATTAATAAGTTCTATAAATGCTTAGAGTAAGCTTTGTGTGAGACAATGTATCCGTCAGACTGAAGGGATTATAACTTTTCTGGAAGAATGGACAAGGAACCACAAAAGACGGACTAGCATTCAGCATAACTGTCATTCGGTTACCATAACAGCCAATTGTTATACGAATGTGTATTTTAGAGTTGAAGGGTAGAAACTGTCTCTTTTTAAAGATGCATTTCACCTGTTTGAACGAAACAGCTCTCACATGTGGATTTCTCTGTTTTTTCATTGCTTCCATTTTTTTCCACAGGTCTCACCATAATTTGCATAAAATCATTGAGAAATCCAGTCAGGGAGGGGTGGGACATTTGGTGTCAGCTTCCCAGTCCTTTATATGATGGGTCCAGTCTGTCCCAGTAAGCGCGGCATGCCCCCATGCCTATGTTCCGCGCCGTCGTTGTGGGCGGGGCTGCCGGGGCCGCCTGACAGGCAGGTGGCTGTCACCGTGCTGCTTGTTAAATTTATCCATGATCTCTTTGATGCGTGACAGGTTGGTGCGGGTGATGACGAAGTCGCATCGCGTGGCCCCGATTTCGTAGCCAACCTCGCACACTTTGCTGGTGGAGGTGTAGCCGTCGGCCCTGACAATTACCTTGTACTCCCCGGGGTTCAGCAAACGCCAGTAGTCTCCGTCGGCCACTGGTCAGGCAAAAGACAAACCGACACAATGATTTAACTATAAATGTCAACACTGAGAACACAAGGGACCACTTATCAATTAATGTCCATGTGTTACACGTAGAAACAACGTCTATGAAGTCTAGTGGTTTCCAATGGATGTATTAGCATGTTAGGACATTAGCACGAAACAGTAATATTAGCATGTTAGCACATTAGCACAAAAGAGTAATGTTAGCATGTTAGCACAAAAACAATAATATTAGCATGTTAGTATATTGCAAAAAGTAATTTAACTTGCGAATCCTACTGTGACTATTCAATATGAGTTCCAATGTCATTTTGTGGATGGTGTGTTCCTCTGTGGGTTAATAATCTCTGTGCCCATGAGCAGGAGTTTGCTGTTAAAATCCCATGGCTGTAGCTTGACTGATATCATCACCGGCCATTCAGCAAAACATTTAATCTCAACATATCCAGTGACCCTGCTCTCTGATCCTCAGTTGTATGTTGCTTTGGAAAACGTGTCTACTAAATACATGTAAGTAATACATTTTTTGATTCTACTAACAAAGGTTTTACATATCTTGGTGAGTCCCGTCAGAGCCGGCAAAGTGAGATTAAAAAGATGCTAGGAATAAATGGCAGGGGGAATGCTATTCATGTTACGACTGCACATTACCAAAGAGTTTCAAAACTAAATCGAAATCAAGCCTGGTCACGTTTCCTGGTCCAAACTGCACAATTAGTTGATCAGCCTGGCCTGTATACTCATGCACCACTGCGAGTCTTGTTTAGTTATGGTATTTTCATAAGCTTTCAAAAAACGGGGATAAAAATACATTCTAATCATTTTAGATTCTGCTTCCCAAAGGCGGCTGTGCGAGAGACTAATACAGCCAAGGAGAGGGGTGCAGATTTTAAAGGTTTTCTGTCGCTATTTGAAAGCCCATTTGGAGAGGCTGTCAAGTTACCGTACGCTGTTATTACGGCCGTAAAAGCATCGCTTGGGCGGCTTCTCGCCTTCCCGGAGGAAAGGCAGGTGTGGAAGTGGCAGTTTGGTTTGTTCTTTTTTATTTTATAAATGTTTGTAAGAGAATAATTACAGCACCGCTCAGTGGGAGCACTGCCCTTCACAGACCTCCTACACACCAGGGCTCTTCATTTCTGTGCGGCAACCAGGGCGAGAGATGGACGTGGCGTTTTTCTGCAGGGGCGAGGTGGGAATCCTGGTCCCCGACAGCCAAGAGAAGCCCCACGGCTCAAGTTCCGACGGAACGTAAAGCACACAAAATGAGCACCTCCCACGAAAGTTATTTGGGGCCCTATCTAGCTGGGGTTAAGAAAACGGACGGTAACTAGTCAAGTCTAACGAAGTCCCCAGGCAACCCCACCCCTCCCCCAATCACTCATCACGGCCGGTGACAGGACTGTCGCCCCCCAATGGCTAATTAGTGCAAATGCGGTAGCTGCTGTGAAACTGTCAGCTACTCGGGTAAAGAAACAGCTAACACGAGAAGGATTCCCCCCACAAAAAAAGATTAAAAATAAAATCCAGGGACCAGAAGGTCACATCTGACTCCCTAATGATGACAAAACAGTGTCTCAACGTGACAAATAGCAGAGCGTTAATAAAACTGCAAAGGTTCAGGTGCACTGCGTGTGTTCCCTGGATGTTAAAAATAGCACAGCGTGTCGTCATACTGCATTCACCCGCCTCGCGCCCCCTGAGGGATGGCATCGCATGTAGGGGGAGCTGAAGTCAAACGTGAACATCCCGCGAGCACTGTCGCTGTGTTCCAGTGGGGGAGGGGGTGGCTAATCTCACACTGACTAGCTGCAAATTAGCATTTTCTGGATAGGGTGTGGTACTTCCTGGACAGCCAAGAATCCTAACCGCCGACGCGGCGAGTTCAGTGTCCACGCTGGAGTAAATATTAAACGATCACCATGGTGAAGCATGGCGGTCGTGCGAACAGGGCTTGAAGTTCCATCTGAAGCAGATGAGCAGATGTTACCTCGACAATGAAGCAGACCGATGGGGAACAAGCAGCGTTCACTCTGTCTGCCTCCCTAAAGGAAAATTCTGTGTTTTGATACATCAGTGTACAGACCGTTCTAAATGAAATATAATTTTCCACATAAAAATTGCTATTGGGAAAATTAACAAGCGAAGACAGACAGACAGATGGATAAGCATAGATAGATAAGCACACATGCGCACACACACACATATATAAACTTGAGTCATGTGAGCTATAACTCATATTCTAGACAATGGTACTGTAAATATTGGAGGTTTGTAAAAGTAACGATTGAGACTTCCAACAAGGTCTTTTAAAAATTGCGCTGACTGTTCCTTAGTCAAAGAGTCAAATCTAAGGCACAAGTCAAAGCGATCAACCTTTATCTTGCAGTAATCAAATTTTTCAATTAAAAAACAGTACAGTCAGGCTTCACCACAGTTTCCCCTTTTTCTCTCGAGTTGTTATTATTAATGTCGTTAGCCTGAGTGACAGACCGCGTAAAAATGGAGACTGTCATTAAGGTGGCTGGAGACTGGGCTCTCTCATTCACCCCGCACGTCTGCATTTCAGATCTGATGTGCGCCTGGACACTTTCGTGCGAGTTCTCACGAGACAGAGACCGGCAGGGAGGAACTCTGACTTCACTGCAGTTGCTCCCCGGGTGACATCTTAAGGCGAAGTTGGGTTTTAATAGTCACGATAGAGCGACTATTTACCAAGTATCCTTTACTGACGCCAGACGTTATGAATCGTCATTTATCATTAACGTCACTTTCCTCGTTACGCCACACAGGGCCAGACAGATGTTCCGTGCTCATGGCCACGACCGTGACACGCAGAGAACGGTAACTCCTGCCTCGGAATATCCTATTCAATCATCTAATCCGTGTCACCAGAACTTCTCTGGCACTCGATGAATCATTTTCTTCTTCTCCCTGCCTCCTTCGCTTTCTTGGACTCTCAAGGAAAACTCAGTGTACCTGGCCGAGTCGGGTCGTCGCCTCTACCGGAGCAGGAGAGCCTGCTACACGCAGGAACGCCAATAGGTGAAGAGTCGCTCGGAACGTTCCGGCTTCCAAGGCACTGTCATTACCGGCATCACTTTACGGAAGCCATAACCAGCTCTGACATCTAATCACACTGGCGGGGACATAAAAAACAGGACATACAACAGCGATCCGGGCTAAATGAATGTGCTCTCCAAAAGTTATTTTGAGATCTCGGATCATTGTGGAAAATGGCTGCTAACGTCAATTCTACGCCATAAAAAGGCATTTAACTCAAATATATGCTGGACGACAAATTATTTTAGGGAACCGGTGAGACTCACTCGATACGCAAATGCACATCACAGAATGATTTTATTCCATATTTAATATTGAAAATGGTACATTGTTAAATGCATATCTAAAAGCCTGATAACAAACAGCTGTCTGGGCCGCTTAATCCACCCTGCTTGCCCAGTATAATCACGGTTCATTTATTTACTTCCTTTTCTCTTCTGTTAAACGAAAAAAATTCCACACTAAGATCACGCGCCCGCAGGCAGCCCCGGGGCACGAGGACACACCGGGGCCAGGCGCCTCACTGGTGCCGCCGCTTTCTGACACGCGTGGCGTCATGTGACCAGAGTCATGTGACTTTCAGGGGCGTCCACTGACGGAAGCGTAAGGCACTCCATTCGAGAGGAAGGCATGAAACCGACGTGGGAGTGCACAGTAAGATGTTTACCGTCAAATTTCATTGCATTTGACCGTTTTGCACACGGATCATTCCACGAAACCTCCGCGAATTTCAAATCCTTCAAGTGTAATAATGAAGACAAGTCTTTAAATTACATATCTCTCATCCATCTGGGGTTTGTTGACTCAATTGTCCATTAAAGCTGGTTGAGCGGTGGGATTTCTGCATACTGCAAGTTGCCTTTTTCCTTCCCGTTCCTGACATTGGTAATACTTCTGTTCCTGTGATTACAATGAATACATAGTCATCCCTCTGGGTTCTTAAACACTTGCAAAAAGGCTTCCTGTGCCCCTCCAGAATGTACAATGGGCGAGTGGAGTTCTGTGAAACTCAATGTCCTGTTTCACGGCGTTGTAATGGGATCAAAGCTCAAGGCCAAGCGGGGAAATTCTGGTCTTAAAGTTGCGTTTCACAAGCCGAGCGTGGTTCATTAGCTTTAAACCGGTACTTTGTGTTCTCGGTACAAAATAAGTCAAACCGAGAAATTTCGCAAACCGGCACGTTGACGTGGGCCCGGCTGGCATGATGGCTGCTGCTTTTCGCTTTGTTCTTGGCCTCAGTTTGCGAGAAACTCGTCGCCGAGGAGCTAATAATAGTGATTCCAAATTAGGTGCGAATTGGCCGCGCGTCCCGAATCTGTGAGAGGACAGCGACCCCTCGTTA
Source organism: Brienomyrus brachyistius (assembly GCF_023856365.1). NCBI lineage: Eukaryota > Metazoa > Chordata > Actinopteri > Osteoglossiformes > Mormyridae > Brienomyrus > Brienomyrus brachyistius. Next base: position 12,903,508 of record NC_064552.1, read on the forward strand.
AATCTGGAGCTGGAAGCCGCATCCACGGCTTGCAGAGATTCGCATTTCGGTGCCCACGTGTCTCCTCGGCGTGTGGGTGCGTCACGCGCTCATGTTGCGTGCATGCAGGGCATTCCAGCGGTCGACATCGCGCCTCGTTGCCACCGTCAGTTTTGCGAGCCCTTTTATTGCGCTGCACAGAGCTTGGCCCGTTTGTGAGTCACACCCCTGATTTCTGTGTCCTCCTTGTTCTCGTACTCAAACATTTACTCACTCCAGTAAACAGTGATGTTAAAGTGTGAAAACCTCACTTCAGATTACAACTGGGAAGGTGAAATCAGCTTTAATGAGGCGTTACCTGAATAAACAGAGCCTTGTGTGACTGGATATCCATGGCATATAAACACTAGTATTGTATTTTTGGGATAATAATATGAGGAAGGATCTAGGCATTTACATCATTATCATTATGTTATTGTAGCTTATTGCTAGCGGGAAGCGAATAAACAATTTTATACTGGCTAAATATTTATCTGTGAATACTCTGATGACAAACGAAGGCCACAGGAAAGAGCACGGAGGTGGAAAGTTCAGGAGCACCAAGTACAAATCCAGACCAAGATTTTGTTCCAACCACCCAGTTGAGTACCCTGTGAATGTGACTCTTTATATTAGATTGGTTGATTGAAACAAAATCTTAGTCTGGATTTGTACTTTCTGAACCTGAACTTTCTACCTCTGAAGGAGCTATGATGCATCTACAGTGTATCTGTGCGGCCGTGTCTGTGGCTGACCTGTAAGGTCGTGTCTGTGCCTGACCTGTGCGACCGTGTCTGTGGCTGACCTGTGCGGACGTCGTGGTTGATTCCCTCCACGGAGACGACGGCGTTGGCGACGCCCCGGCCTTGCGTGTCCCTCACCACGCCTTTAATCCCACGATGCACCTGGACAAGAGAGGTACCGTTTAACGCCAATGGGCTGCATCACTGCCTCGGCTGGGCTACCGTAGCTCGATCCTCCCTGCACCTCATCAATCGTCGGCTGACTCATTCACATGGAGACGGCTCTGCGGTTTAAGCACATGACTCAGTCTTGGCTCACTAGGAACGCAACCTGAAATCACTCTCGTGTGATTAGCAGCACACAACAGCAGTTTGTTCTTTAAGAGTAATGATTACGCTATAGCTCCCCACTTGCCAATCACGTCACTACTTTTAAGACCATAAATTATAATGACTGGTGGTGCAAACAGGACTCAGCAGGTACCTCCGTCGGCTTGCACCTCTACGATTCTCCTGTGTTGTGTTGGTTCCTTTTTTTGATTCCCTCCTGCAATCTAAAGCTATGCAGCCTGGCTAACTGGTGCCTTCAAGTTGCCTATAGCATGTGGGCATGTGTGTACATGCACCAGGGTGGATTGGCATCGTGCCCCGAGGTGGACTGGCATGCAGTCCGTAGTGCCCTGCTGCCTTGTGCTCCATGCTGCCTGGGACAGACCCTGGACTGCGTAAGTGGCTAGAAGATGGAATATTAATAATGCTAATAAATAATAATAATACACTTTGAATGAGGTGTTATTTAAAAGCTGACAAACACCAACCCCATCAGTCCCTGATGTCTTTTTACTCGGCTGTGACCCCGTCAGCTGGTCTCCTGATTTTGGTCAGCGTGAGGTTGTTGTTTTTCCACGCCGAACGTGCAGGGAGGGCAATTCGAAACCACATGCGATGAAACCAAATAACACAAGGAGCTTCCGTGAAGTCGCCCGGATGGCTCCCCACGCCCCCGGACCTTTCTGTGTTCCGTGGCACTGCATTCCGCGGCACTGCATTCCGCGTCGCGCGGCGAGCGGCTGAACGTTTTCACAGCTAAGCCACATTTCAAGTCCCTCGGCGTGAAACCAGGCTGCTGTCCACCTCAATGTTTCATCCCTCCCCTGCTGAACTCCTCACATCCCAAAAGGATTTTTAATGAAAACGAGGTCTTGTTCAAAAGGCCAAAAGCCCTAAAAGGCCAATGGAATAAACAGCCACTCCAAATCAAAGCATCAACACCTCTCCTGTTCCTCTCCATTTTTTGTTCATTTTCCATGTTAATTTCCAAGTCCAAGTACACATTCTCCTTTTATTTTCAGTTCTCAGCATGTAAATCCTTGGGGGTATTTTTATTCTGTTTATTTAATAATAATTATACAAGCATTCGAGGCTCAAAGATTTCTTCTCCAACGGGAAACGCAAAAGCCAGACTCTCTGTCTGCTCTCATCTCAAATACACTTGCGGCCTGCTGGTTACCGCTCAACACACGTTACATTTCGCTGACTGGCAGACAAGCCAGACAGCCCACAGGCAGATGCAGCACATTTATTTAAAACAAGCATTTTATCCTTGTTGATCCGCACACCTGCATGTACTAAAAACCAACGTCGTTATGACTCATCAGAATTAAGGCAGACAGTGAGTCGGATTCTGTCTTGCCGCACATGTGCACATCTGAAATGCAAATTAAAGATTCTTAGGAAGAGATTCTACACTTTATTTCACCCCACTGAGTCTCTGACAGCCTGCAGTACTGACAGCGCTCCACCGGGGGTGGGAATGTGGTGTGTGTGTGTGTGGGGGGGGATTTACGGCTCAGAAACCCCAAAGAGCTGAACAATTTATGTCTTAAACTGTGAATTTGTGGTTCCTATACTTAACAATAAGACATTAAACCTGTAACTGAAGAAATAACTAGTGAAATAAGTACAATACAGGTGTATGATGCATGTACATCTCTGACAAAGAAGTACCTTAACAATGTGATGCGATTCATTTTTATTGTTATAATCGTTAACAATTGCCACCCCCCCCCCTCCAGTTTTTTAGCTACATGGGCTGGGTGTCACTAATGACCCCTAGAATCCACAGGAGGGAAAAGCTGTATAAGGTGTTAGATCGAGACGCCTGGAAAAAAATCCATTTCGCATACTGGATATCAAAGGAAACCACTGTGAGTCCTATAAGCCACTGGGAATGAGGGACTGTCGGCCATTCCAGTGGCACAAGGCTAACATTCTGCTCTCAGATGATGCGAAACGTCACTCCCCCTGTCTCCCGTGCTCAAGCCCCCACCCGACGTCTCTTTCACTGTCCCCCTCCCAAGAGAAAAACCCTGACCCCCCCCACAGTGAATCATGCTCTGGAAGCCCACCGTGTCACCTGTGCCTAGCGTCATCGTTTACAATGGAATGTGCCGGAAGGTCAGACAAGGAGCACAGGAGACGACCGACATACAAAAATCTACGCGCCACACGATCCAAGAGTGAGTGTGATTTGTGCCGTTTTGTGCTTTGATATTAAGACGCCTGATTAGCTTCGACAAATCCACAAGCTCAATCAGAGAAACTACAGTAACTATTTACGGTACCCTCTGCCTCCAGTGTCATTTTAAATAAATCATTTCATTTAGTCTATTATTGTTGACGTGACAAGTCTAATTAGGACCCCCGACTAAGAAAATAACTGTGCGATAACATTTTCTTTGTGCACGAGAAGCACGGGCTTAAATAAACATTATTCCATGTGGTCCTATTGACTTCCAGAGCCGATTAAACTGCTGAATTATATTTATATTTTCACATCTTGTTGGCAGACAGACTAATTACATTTGAACAGAGATGGAAGCGAGGATTTCACATAGACATATTCGTTCAGGAGTATCCCTGTCTGTAATCGCAGTGTAAAATGTAAACTAGCTCAGCATGGTGTTCCAGTGCTCAACATCCATAGTGGCCTTACAGCTGTTTCAGCAAACTATATATATCATGTTAGGGCTGCGACAAGCCAGAGTCTATCACAGCATAGACAGGTTGTACCTTAAACATGACACCAGCCAATCACAGGTTCCTAACCATACAGTACAATATACAAATTATGCTACTAGACCAGCGAATCAGAGGATCCCTTTGAAGGGGACCGGGGCTTCCCACAAGAATGTGGCGAAATCACGGACAGAACATGGAAACTCTAGGTCCGGATTTAAACCCGCAAACCTGGAGCCTAGAGAACCTTAAACAGCCTGTCTCTACGTTATTTATAAACATTTAAAACTTGTCAATCATGCTGTCATTATAAGAGCGAGACTTTAATAATAATAACTGAAATGTTCCCAAACAAGCATATACAATTGCTTTCTTATAGTGGTGTCAAAATGAGCCTAAATCACGTTCTTCTATAATCTCTCCCACGTCTGAAATTAAACTCCCTGCACCGGTGTTTCTCTCACCAAAAACATTTCCTTTAAATGTTTTGTTTACTTGGTGCTGAGCTGGTTTACCTCTCACGTCTATCAGGTAGCACTAGGACATCTCCAGCCTGGGAATGTTGTGCATTTCATGAGTGCGACTTGAATAAAAGAGCGAGGTAATTCATGCGGAGGAACATCAACCCGTCACATTCGCTTAATGCTTTCATCAAGCGAGGATTCGGCGGGGGTCGGGGGCATGTGGGCGGGCGTGTGGATCGGCAGGGGCACGCGGGGGAGGGGCTGTTTTTGGGTTTGTCTGTGTGTGCAGTTCTGTGGGTGTGCGCAAATAGATATGTCTATGACTGAATGCGGAAAGTACTTTTTTTTATTCTTAATTTCACTGTATGTTTGCAACACTTGTTTTTCAGGTCAAATAGGGTTCAGGAGGAATTACATTTATCTATTAATAGAGGCTTTATTTACTATTAGATGCCATTTCATGCTTTTATGCAAAGTGATGTATATTTTTGAGAACCCATGGAGCGACTGAGGACTAAGGATCTTACTCACGGGTCCAACAGTGAAATCGCTCTGCTGACAATGGGATTGGAACTGACAACCTTCCGATCAATGCCTGTGAAAGGGGACAGGCGGCCACACACGCCGCCCTGTTCCCCTGTCGAGAGAGCGCCCCCTACCTGCTCCATGAAGACGAGCAAGGATTCGCGGTTGTTCTCCCACTCGTCGGGGAGCTCGCTCTGGTGGGGGAATTTGTCGCAGCCCACGAACATGGACATCTCGAAGCAGTTGGTGTGCAAGTAGCTGAAATCATTCATACCTGTCAGAAACACAAAGAGTTACCTCCCAGCCGGTGGCTTAATTAGCTCTTTGAGCAGAGGTTTTACGGCCCTCGTTCTGCCCTTCCGTGTTCAGCTCTGAAAGAAAGGCATGCCTCGGAAATAAGCAGCAAGGATCCCTCCCCACCTAATTCCACACTATTCCCCCCCTACTTTGGAAAAAGGACAAATCTCAAACAGAGTTTATTATGTGTTCTGGATACAGAGTAAGAACTCAAGTATTTGAAAATGGGATGATACAGGGGCTGGCCCAAGCTGAAAGCTGATTGGCCTCCTGAGTGCCCCCTCCCGTCACTCACCGATTCAAAACATATTATTGGCTAATGATAAAATTGCCTCCCCCCCCCATATAAGTTATGGCTGCTTTTTGCCCTTCGCCATAAAAAATGCCAAAAAACGGCCCTGGAGGGGGTAGAAATGGAGCTGCCACAAGTGAGTTAAAAACTTCCACGGGCTTAGAAGTTTGAACTGAAAAATGCAGAGACGACCTGTGCTATTGTACTGTCACTGATTTAGGTACCACACCTGATTTTCCTTGGCAAAAGTATTTCTACGTAACCATGTAACTACAACTGCAAAATACATGTGGTTTGAAGAAAAGCTTAAGGAACAATAAACATGATAGCTATTATTTTCTAGGCTTCATTCCAGACAGTCCACATTTTCGCTCCTTCCCAGCTACCAGCCAATCCATCCATCCATCCATCCATCTTCCAAACCGCTTATCCTATTGGGTCGCGGGGGGTCCGGAGCCTATCCCGGAATCAATGGGCACGAGGCAGGGAACAACCCAGGATGGGGGGCCAGCCCATCGCAGGGCACACTCACACACCATTCACACCTACGGGCAATTCAGCAACTCCAATTAGCCTCAGCATGTTTTTGGACTGTGGGGGGAAACCGGAGTACCCGGAGGAAACCCCACGACGACACGGGGAGAACATGCAAACTCCGCACACATGTGACCCAGGCGGAGACTCGAACCCGGGTTACCAGCCAATCAAAAACACCAAATTCCTGGTACAGGCAGGTTGTGAGCTGGGAGGGAGCAAAAACATGAGCTGTCTGGGGATCCCAAAAAACCGAGTTGAGAAACGCTGATATTACAGCAAGTTATAGTATTACAGTATTAGTATTATAGTACAGTATTGTTATTACAGTATTATATTAGAGTATTATAGAATTACAATAAGTTATTATAGAGGAATATATACAGACTCCCTGCAGCCGTGTGCCAGAAGGCCCCGTTGACGGTCCCGTCCTCCTTTGCGAAATCCACCGTGTGACAAACTCGCCGGCTGGCGTCCGTCATCAGGCGATGCGTGGAGGCGTACGAGAAGGCCAGCCAGCGGAAAACGAGGTCGTCCGGGGTGGGCGTGGCCTCCCGCGTCTTGCTGCGGAAGCGTGTCCGGTCGTAGGGGTAGGTCACCACCAGCTCGCCGCCCTGCAGGTTGCCCCCGAGCACGAAGGGGATCTTCTCCATCCAGGCGATCAGCGCCCGCGTCTCCACGGCAACCTGATAATCGAAAACGCCCGGAGTGGGGGACGGGGGGGGGGCGGCGGAGCGATCGTTACGCAGCTACAACGTGTGTCCGGTCCTCGGAATAACGGGCGTCTCTGTGGCTTGGTGTAGGTGGAATTCAAACCCCCCCAAAATGCGAGGGTGGACCGGTGTTTCCTCGAGGCTTTTAGTCGGCTTTACGCTCTATTTCAGTCCCCATTTCCGAGTGGGTGTTTGGTCGTTTCCGTCTGATCGGTCGCTGTCATTACGACTCAAAGCATCCCACACGGCCCCTTGGAGCAGATCTGGGGCAACCTTTTCAAGTGAGTTTATTTCACGATGCAAACAGGCTTGAGCTGAATCCCGCATGCAACCTACAAATAAAAGCTTTCTCAAGTATCTAAGCCACACTACGATCTTTACAGAGAATTTCTGAATAACCAATTCTTGGGATACTTTATATTTCAAAAGTTTTTGGACGGTTTTTCTTTTTCTTGAATTTTAATCTGTATTTTATGATTTTATTTTTCAAACAATATGTAGGAATATAACGATACTGGATTTGCGAAAGGGGTTGCATGTATAATACTAGTTATACACATGAAAAACGTGACACAGGTCATGTGACCATGTGATGTCCCACCAAATCCCTTCTCATCCCCACACTTACCGTGGCATTCTTTGCCAGGTACCAGTCTGGGATGGGGATGTGATGGTTGAGGACTTTCCGCAAGGGCAGCTTCCTCACTTCGGCCTCCCAGAGGATGGAGTTCAGGTCCGGAAAGTTGTGATGGATGTCCAGGCCATCCTGACTCCAACGGCCCAGAGACCAGCCACCCAGTTCCGAGCCCTGATCAACAGGGAAGCATGGCAGCCCATGGACAGGGAAGGGTTAACGGCAAACATGTAGGTGAAGGTTCAAAAGGGGATTTAATTAAGCACATTTTAAGAAAGAACTTAACTGATCAGACCCCCCAAAACCCTGTACTGGGTAGGCAGTTTTAGATGACTGATTGATAGAAGAGCTTATTATCAACAAAAGTCAATTTAGTACGTGAGGCTGTACAGCATCTTTCACAAGGATGACAGTGGAGGGTTGAGCTGATTCCTTGCAGTTCCTGACCTGCTCCCTGCCACTTTGTATGTGTGGTCGAAAATGCACGGAGACCAGACAGACCCAGTGATCTGCTTTAATATGCATGCATTTTTCTCAAGGGAAAAAAAACGCCATGTTCTATATATTATTTATTGTTGTCACACGTCGCAATATTTTGAAGCATTCCTGATGACTCGCGTGTTGAAATTTTTCAGCCTTCTACTTCTACGAAAGTACTACAGAACAGCTAAACGGAATACATTCATAATGCAAATTGACGCAAGCGAATGCTAATTCCACTAGCGTTTGATGCTAGCATAACACAGCAACTCTCACAGACGCGCTAGTGGAAATTAGCGCATAGAAAATCATGATGAACACCGTGTGAACAGTAAATTAGCGTCGCTTCGGTTTCACGTCACTGTCGCTCCCTAAACCCGGCGCCTTTACCGAGCCGACCCTCCTGCAGTGGAAAACCGAAGCGAGCTGGAACCGTGCTGGAACTAGTCTCTCTTGGCAGTAGGGCTTGGGTCGGATCCTGTATGCCAGTGGAAAAGCAGCATATATGTCACTGCAATACAGACACAATATAACGCAAGATGACGGCACTCTATAACTAAAAAGCAAACTCTCAGCTGGGATTTTCCACTGTATTCTCATCAAATCCCTATCATAATTCACAGCTCCTTCTGTCTAAGACCAGCAAAGTCAGATAAGAACGACTTGACTTCACCTCCTCAATCTAGCTTATCAGCCCTGTTGCGTGGCAGCGACCTCCATCCACAAACTCGCATTTCCAAACTACACGCACATCCTCCCTGCTCTGCCTACACACCAAAGGCACTCGTGTTGCACGCAGTCATGATTACCTGCAGATAAATGACCGTGTTTCCCAAATAGTTCATCATAAATGCAGGCGGTGCGGTGAGTATTTCATCAAAGTGTCACTTTACTAGCTCTTTTCAGTAATGCTCTTCCCGTTTGGAACCTGCCCCAGGAAGCACAAGGCAGAAGGCGAGGGACGGCCGATGTGGGATGGCGGTAATTACGGCCTTTTACGAACCGAAAACGACTTCTGTAATTAAACCAAAAGTAATACTAAACACACTTTGGTTTGAATATGAAGGGGAAAAGAAGACAAGACACCAAGCAAAGTGAATAAAAGTGAAAACAAGGAGCCCCCTGAGCGCCCGGTGATTAAGCTGAGCGTTGCGTCCGTTTGCCCGTGCGGCGCGATGTTGTTTCCACGGGGACAGAAACCCTGGGAGGTCCGGAACAAACGGAGCAGCGTGGCGCTGATTCATCCTGATCGCGTCAGCAGGGTGCTGCGTCTGCAGGTAGCTGCCTCCCGCACGGGCTACGCTTTTATTCCACTGGATAGGCACTGGATCTGCCAATCCACTGCGCCACCCGATGTTGTCGACTTTAGCCAGACCTCCTTCCTAACCCGCCTCGGAGCATCCCAGACCCACCACTTCGAAGGCCTTCTCGTAGCCGTCGGGGTTGACGGAGGGGAGCAGGTGGATGCGCGTCTCCTCCACTAGGTGGCGTATGCGTGGGTTTCCAGCCAGGTACTCCTGGCACATGAACTGCATCAGTAGCAGCAGCAGCTCCCGACCCAGCACCTCGTTGCCATGGGAACCGGCAGTGTAGCGGAATTCCGGCTCACCTGACCGAAAGATAGTCCGATCAGTTCGGAACAACACTCGGGAGCCCCGGTAGAGACGTAAACAGCACTGCAAATGGGTCGGCCCTGTCGCATATCGACAAAAACGAATGTGAACTTGTGGCTAAATGGACACTCCTTGATATCGTTTATTCCTCACCCAGCTCGTGCTCCCCTGGGTTGTCAGATATCTCGATGGCGTAAAGTTTAAGGCCATTGAAGCTCTTGCCAATGTTGTAGATCCTTGTGATGTTTGGGCACATTTCATTGACGATCTTCATCAGCTGTAGTGGATGAAAACGTAACTATTTCACTGGGACAATGGATAACAAAATAAATGAAACGGCATTCTTAGCTCCAGCTTACAGCTACCCGGAATCATTTTATATAAATTGGGAAACCACACTGCAATAACGATGCATCGCAAAGAGACTGAGAGGAAGGACAGGTACTGGACAAAGCATTTCTGTCATTTGATGTCTGGTTGAACAGGGCATTAGTTCACATTAGACACAGTAGTTCTGAGAGAGTTTTCCCACAATCTAGATCAGTGGTTCTCAAACTCGGCCCTCGGGCCCCACCGCTCCCGCTTATTTCCCTGCTATCCCTGCCCTACACACAAGTCCCAGCTGTCTTTCAGCTTCTGATTGACTGAACACACCTGATCCAAGTAATCAGCAGTGTGCAGGGCAGGGATAGCTGGAAAACAAGCAGGGCAGTGGGGCCCGAGGACCTAGTTTGAGAACCACTGATCTAGACATAGTCATAATTATGATCTTGTCTTTGGGAAACCTGGATGGAAGATTGGACAGAAGACCGAATGGAAGAGGGGATGGAAGACTAGACAGGAGAGGTGACAGAAGACTGAATAGAAGAGGGGACGGAAGATGACATTTTAGAGGAAAGCTATCAAAAGCAATTGTAGGGCAGCAAGAACATGAAGCACAACATACTATCCTTCTCTTAAAAGCAACCAAACACACTACAGACAATCAAAAAAACACAGGCAACAAACTGTACTCCCTGTTCCATTTCAAAATGGCACTAAACTGCTAGACAAACCACTGACTGCTGCTGAATGGAGGGAGAGTTACTTAATGCATTCCTTTTGGGAACATAATCAAACGGCATAAATTACAGCTCAGACGTCCGTTTGCCTTCAAGAAACCGTGATACGGGGAGAGACTCAGCCACTGTGTGCCAATACCTGGAACATATTAAGGCCGACGCTCAGCGAAAATAGACAAATTCTGCACAGTGCTGGGTAATGTTCAGCCAAATTCGTGCTGACGATTCAGGAGTGAATGTCATTCGGGGCCTGGAATTTCCCCCAGAAAAGTAGGCTTCTGTCATCACTGTTTTAAGTGTTCTAAGGGTCAGTGGAAAAGACCAATGACTATCATAACGTCCCCGACAGATTCTGGGGAATGCAGGGGCACTCTTTTCTCTTCCAGAAGAGCATTCACTGCATAAACACGGCAAGTCTATTCAAGGTAAAACAGTATCACACCATGCAGCTAGTCTAGTTTGCACGCTAGAGAGGACAGCATTATAGACAAAAAAAGAAATACACATTCGTATATCTTATCTGAGAAATGGCTTTGGATTAGTGCTGTTTTTTGTGTTGAAAGTCAAGCAGGACAAGCATGACAAAGAGCTACTGAGATATATTTTATGTATTTCCTCGACTCACACGTTTATCCAAAGAAAACTATCGCACGCAGCTTTCAATGTTGAACACCCACATACCGACGACTCCAGTGGCTGTTATTTAAGAAATTAAAGATCAAGTAAAGTACAACGGTTCAATCGCAGGGATCGGGGCACGTGACAAATCAGCTGACCGCAAGCGGAAAAGCTGCGAGCCGGACGCAGGCACGTCGGGGAAGCTGAACGGGGACAGCGGGACTTGGCCCGAAATTCAGCTCTACCACAGCGCCGTTTTAATCAGCCACAGGCTCCGTCTGCGATGGCGGCTTCACGGATCATGATCCGCCAGACGAAGAGCAGCCCCACCGTCGTGAAATGAGACCAGCAGACCATTACTTAGTAAAGCTGGGTCGGAGGCGCTCCAAAAAAAATCAAGACCCCGGCGTAGTGGTTTGTTCAGAGCCCATATTCGAGTCCTTTTTCCCACCCACATTTTCAGCTGCATGGTCTGTTTTGAAAGGCAAACATTTAATTTTATATTTGTCTGGGGCTTAGCCTACATGTGACGTATGGGGTATTCATAGTGAATTGATGCAGGGGGAAGTGAAGCCTAAAACTGTACCTCCCTGTGACTGTAGAATTTTCCTGAAATTACCATGCTTTTACGCCACGGTAAACCTCAAGCATGCTGAAAAAAGGAGAAAAATACCGGCCAGCGGGTCAGGAAGCGAGTTTCAGCACTCTCTCCAAAACCGGATGGATAAAAAAATGATCCGGAAAAGGCTGACCTGAAATGATTCGTTTTATAGCTTTGGATATAAAAATACGAGCACGCTTTTGAACATAATGTTAAGTGCGAGTAGCCTGAACTGATCCCCATATAATTTTTCTAGTTTTGTGTGAACTGTGTGTCACCGACTGAAAAACATTCTCAGTAAGTCTTGGCGTTCCGTCTTATTTCTGAACGTGTGACTGAAGCTATTTCTCAAAAAAAAAAAACTGGCTCTTAAAATGAGCAACACAACGCGGCAAAGTGAAACGCGGAGAAGCCAATCCGAGTAGCTGTGAAAGGAAGCAAAACACGTTAAAATGATAGAATAGCAACATAAACGGCTTCTCTGGATCACACCAGATGCTGTTGTCCTGGACTGTTTCCATATAACTGAATGGCGGGACGAATCGTATATTCAGGAGTCAGTATGTCTAAATGGGAACCCAAGTAGTGCCAGAAGACAATGATTTAACTGCCACTGCTGAAGGAAAATTCCTAAATGACACGAACACTAGAAACTGGTGACATACAGAAAATAAAAGTTCCCAGGACTGATACATGAAATCACAGGGTTGCCAGCTCTCAGGCATCCGGCGTGACAATCACGCATTCAGACTCTCGTGCTCACGCAAGAAATCTTATAGCAAATCTATGTTATTCCATTATAAACCTAAAATTTGATATATTTAAAACGTTGGGGTTGTTTGCAAACCATACAGACTATTTTCAAGGTAATAAAACTGTTACATACATGTAAGTATGTGTGCAGACTTGTCTCGAACTGGAAATATAACTCCAGCCAGCTGACCAAAGCTGGCAACCCTGAATCATATGTTGATTTTAGAGGCGCCCGTCTAACCTACCTGCCGCATCTCTTTGTAACTGTGATGTTTGAAGTCCAGATTATCTGTGGTTGTTATTTCATTTCTCCTGCGATAATAATTATTGGGGTCTGCAAAGAATTGGAAGAGAGATACTGGGTTGTCAAGAGAAAATCATTAACATCTTGCACTATTCTGCAAACTGTGGACTGAGCGGCAGCAGCGATTATACAGATATAGCCGATTATTTTGGCACCCCAGCCCTCACCTGGCATGGGACACCCCAGGATCTCCACCCGCATGCAGACGCTGCCGCCACTGAACCACGATCGCGGGTTCACGCGTATATAGCGCGCCATCACCGGCGCCGGGAACTCGCACAGCACCGGGATCTCCTTCTCCCTGTTCCCTGTGAAAATCTGCAGGGCATCTCCGCCATCAGTGCCAAAGGCCGTCAAAGACGAAGAACAGAAAAATTTAAACTGTTTGTATTTCATTATTATTGTTTTTTTTTTTTTGTATTTTGTTTGCAAGGGAAAAAAACCTAATTCGATAATAATTTGCTTATTAAATCTGGCAGTGCACTAAAAGAAAATAGAAGTTGGCCAGTCTGCTGCTTTGGCGCTAGGAAGTCTGGAAGAAGCTTGTCCGTCTGGGGAGAATCAATACTCAAAATTAAACAAATGTGTGTGATTTCCACGAAACAAGGGTACTGGTGCATGACCAAAGAATCTCTAATTAAAAGACAACAAACCGTTACGAAATATAATTGGACGCAGCGCTGCGGCATAAATACAGCATATCCGACGTCTCTGCAGCGCATGCCTTAAAAGAGAGCCGCTAAGGAATCAATTACATAAAACCTGGCCAGAAACAAAAAGTAATATCGAAATCTTTTCAACTTCTTTTCAAAAAGCAACGCAAACTTACTTCATGTTAAATGAATGTATATTTCACATACAATGATATTGAGTTTCTCACTTGGTCGGTCTCATTAGGTCATATTGAGTACTTTAAAATGTACTGAAATTTCAGAACTCAGGCCAGTTTCCTCTGATTCTTGGCGCATTATTTCACTGTAGGCCTCATTCTTACGCAACACTGCTCAGATGCTGCATTTCATAGACGGTATATTCAAATACATCACCGTTATTTAAAGTTTTAGTTGTGCTGGATTTCAGCACTGTCTACCTCATGTATGGCCTTATATCTGGTGAAAATATGCCTGTACTTTTTCTTCTTCTGTGGAACATGATCAGTGATGCTGTGTTGGGTCAGAGCTGAGCTCCCTTATGCCAATCGGACCCGACAGCCCCGTTTCAGACGCAGCGCTTCTGCTGCGTGGCAGAAACTGTCAAGCTCACCAAGTCCTGGGATCCGTTCTTCAGGGTGACCCACGTGTGGCTGTCATTGCTGACCAGCACTCGGTACGATGTCACCCAGTCACTTCTGGAAAGGACAGAAAAAGGACAGAGTAAGGCAGCTGATAGAGAGCCTATTTCAGCCAGGTCCGCTGGGTATATCATTTTCCCAAGTATTCTAACGCAGTTTATTATGAGTACTTCAAAAGCTCTTTTGTCCGGAATTATATTAACCGGCACAATTATAAAATGTGAGTATAAAAAGATTTACGTTCACGAACGGACTACCACGAAGCCTATTATGTTAAAAATTAATTTTAAGTACAATGGATCGTAATAACAAAGGCGCACGCTGCTTCGTGACGCTCCTGAAAACATTACACGGTTTAAGCGGTTAGTCGATTTGAGATGCATATATTACACTTCCGAATGTAGTTCTGGTTATTTATACGGTATAATTATTACTATGTACTGTATTATTATTTTTCCAACTTACCTACAAACTTGATTTAAAGACAGACTTAGGGAACGGATGACTGCCCGGGCACTGCCTGTGATAAGTAGTAACACTATTCTATTAAAAATGTACCCAAAACAAACTAAAAATAAGAAAGAACAGGATTGCGTGATATAAATGACAGTTCCTGTGCGTGCTTATAGAGCGGAAGGGCTTGTACCACCGTAAATTACCTTGCTGTCCCTGAGTCGTATTAAATATCCGACTTAAAATAACTCCAGTAATCATTAATGAGTTGCAATTCAGTGTTTTTCGCGAGAAAAATTTTCCTGTATATTAAAAACTGCACAAAATATACAATGGAAGGGAAATTAAACTGAAATCTGATAATTAAGCATGCCTGCTTTATTAAATTGTAACACTGAACATTACATATTTTGTTTGCAAAAGTAATAAATATGGATTTGTGTGGGGGTGGAGCTTATGGCCAGCAGGATTGTGTGATTCTCAGAAGACTGCTTCAGCCATTTCAACACCAAGAGTACATGACAAGCTGATGACTGGAGGAACGACAGCTCCGTCTATCGCCATAAAGATCACCTATCGGGGTGTCGTTCTGAAATGTTAAGCATATAAGTACAAAAATGACAACGAAGATCACATGCATCACGAGTTGACATTTACATCATAGAAATTGCAGAGTGTGAAACTGTTCCACGTGTTAAGGACTCGAGCGGGTTTGGTGTGAAGTCGTAGCATGATACAGGCAGATCTTCTAGTAGCATTCAGACTTTACTGACATCCAGCAATCAACAAACCACTTGCGAACTAAACAGAGGCAGGGACTTAAATACAGAGGGGTAATAAGACTAACAAAGGGCAGGTGAGATCAATCAACAAGGGTTTGGAAAACAGGCCAAAGGTGAAACTAAGAACTAATCAAGAAAGAGGGGAAACAGAATGTAACACTGGGAATAACAAAAATCAATAAAACACAACTAAGGCTCAAAAGCAAGAAACCAAAACTGAAAAGAAAATCACAGGACTAAACTGATACAAAAGAAACCCTATAGTAACAAAACACAAGAACAGAGGGGTTTAGAGGCAGGTGTATGTTCAACGAGTTGAGCCATGTGGCCATCAAAGAGCAGGAGAAAACACAAAGACTAACAACAGGAGGGACGGGACGACCAGCAACACCTGCTGGCCAAACGGGGAAGGTACACAGAGTGGAATAACAGGAGCTGACCCTGACACCATATAAACCAAAGTGTTTCTGTTCATTGCATACAGGGGCCCCGTAAATGGAGTGGAATGAATTAGGAGCCAAAACATGCCAGTAGAGGTTGTGTTTCACCCAAGGTGAGCTACTGCTAGGGGGTCCGGATTTCTAGCTATATGTTGGCAGTTTGCTTTATATTCAGACGACGCAGCCTGGAAGTAACCAGAATTAAATGATTATCATTATTTTGGCTAAAATTCCCCTGTACAATTCAGTTCACTCTACAACCATTTTCGGTGCTATTATCCTGGTGACTCAGAAGATTGATAGCTAACTGTGTTTTAATCTTCAAATATTTTCCTTAGAAAATGATCCACAGGAACACAAAGAAGTCACAATGAATGGATTGTCTAGAGCAACGATTAGCAGGATATTAACGGGCTACTGATTTAGTGAAAGAAAAATATTACAAGCTAAGAAGGCATACGGGATTAGCCGTAAGAAACAGGCAGACAGCTTGTTTTAATTAGCTTTACTTCATACACTGACACGACACCTGGTTCTGCTTTGGAGTCATTGAGAATAACACATGCAAGCAGGCCTGTCTTCACGACCGTGGGGCCTGAGGTATTTGGACGTTCCTCGCAACATAAATCCCTACACAATAAGAGTGAAAAACGGGGCCTATTCAGTGACTGTCCAGGACAGATGTGAGCAGATGAAGACAAATGTACGCTTCTGCTCTTCAGTTTTATTTTCATTTACAGCTCGTTGGCTGCAGGAAAATAGCTCTAGTTCGTGAATCCAGGCTCTACTAGGAGAAATGATGGGGAATCTGCCGTTTTCACATACAATAGGTGGCTGTTCTTCTTATGCACCAAAGCTTCTCCACAAATAATGCAGCATGGTCCACAGTCACCCGCCCTGGACGCTGTTAATGGGACACGAGGTCTGGTGTGGTCCAGTTCCTGTTAATTAGCTCAATGCGCTAATGAGTATTCCTTTGGCAGAAGTGGCATTTCCAGATAATTGTTCAGTGACCCTGAAGATTCACTCTACCTTGATGGCTGGGAATTGAAGTGCATGTTTGTGGGGGTGAGGGTGCGGGTATGTGGGGGGGGGGGGGGCAGAAACAGGAAATTGAGTAGATGCGTGATCCATGTAGGGGGACAGGCCTGAAGAAGATCATCTGGGCCACGAAACAGCCAAGTTTCTCTAACCATCTCACAAATATTGAAACCTACAGCTCATATTCCAGTTATGGGGGTTTCTTAAGCTGAAGGTGAACAGTTACAACACTTGTTTACAACAGCGTTCCCCAGACTTAATCCCCCAAGCCCAGACGCAGGCTGGTTTTAAGGAATTTTCCATTAGGATCACGTCTGAAACTCCAGCCAGTTGGACTTACCATCCAAATCACTGCTACGACGTCACAATTAAGCGCTGAGATTAAGCAGAAAGTCGCAGCTGAGCGAAAGCAGAAGCGAGAACTTTGGTAGATGGTGAGATGGTTCACTGGGTAATACACGGCCCAGTTAATGAAATTAACTGTGAGGTTTTCCATTTGGATTTTCTTACATGTTATTGCAATAGCACTAGCAAGCACCCCCTCTGGTTGTTGGTGGTAATTGCAGTGTCAGAATGCTGTATGGCTGCACCGCACCAATGCATATATATTAACATAACATATTGTTATGTTAATTATCTCACAATGGCTCAGAAACAATGTCATAATTATTTCTCCAAAATGAATGACTACAGTTAGCTGTCGATAGCTACCAATGATTGAAAAGAACTTCGGTAAATTCTATTAGCCATTGCAACTTTCAGCATCTTAAGCTCTCATTGCATCTTCCCGCGCCTGTGCCTTACTTAAACGTGACGGCGGACCTCGCTGGCAGCCGTTCGGCCCTCTGATGATGCTTAAATCGACTTAACACCATTTATCACACCTGCCTTTTGAGCAGATGACTTAAAGACGAGAGGCGGCTCTGGAAGTGGCATTAAGCTCGTAAATAATTCATACTGAAGGGATGTAACTAATCCGCCTCCCCCCCCACCCAGAGTGCCCCCCCCCACCCCCCCATGCCAGCAAGCAGAGCCTTGGTGAAGGAGCCGTGGATGGGTCACTCACATGGGTGCCATTCGCTAATCAGGGCAGGCTTGTGTTGTTTGGGGGAGGGGGGGGTGACAGAATGGGGGGGTGTCACACATGGCCTGGGGGAAGCCCCCTCCCCCCAAATCAGAGACAACAACATGACTCTGTGATATACTTTGTGCGTTGCTATGGTTTCCTGCAGTTTCATAATTTTTCGGCCACGACGGCAGGAGCCGCGGAAAAGCAGAGAGACGTGGAAGGAGAACAGCGTTAAGTGCAAGGAATTCATGTCACGATACTGGTCTAAAAACGACGACTCTAACTCAGACCTATAACGATGACCTTTCCGGAAACATCCTGCGCTAACGGGGTTAACGAGGTGCACCGCTGCGGTGGAGTGGACCTGGGGTGGCGTTCGGCCGTGCGGGTTGCTCCTTGGCTTGTTTGTTGAGGTGGAAAACCAACCCCACAGCAGCTGAGGCTAAATTGGCTTGGTCCATTGTCATGTCGCTAAAGCCCGTCCTTACAGGTCTTTGCCAAGGTGACAACTAATTTAAAGTACAATACCGTGTGAGAAGAGAGAAACACGACCACCTAAGGGGATGAGTCAGATGATTCAATTGTATTCTGTTCCTCATAATCGGTCGGTAAACCCAACTAGACCATTATGCCCAACCCAGTGGTTAGTTTGGGTTTTCCCTCCAAATCCTGGAAAAGGGATGTTTCCTTTCTGCCCCAATGTATCGCCCTGAGATATATTTTTCTCTCTCACCTATTAATTTGGGTTCCTTTTGCTGTATTGCCCCGTCACATTCTGTGCAAATTCCAGAAAGGAAAACTCCATGTCTCATGAACCGGTTATTCTCTGTCAAGTCGCCACCTTGACTCGAGGGATCTTTTCAGACCCCGTTGTAGCAGAATAGATGATGCCAGACAAGCCCACACGTCGCCATGGAAACGAGGGGATCTCCAGGCACAAATTCTTCCAAAGAAAAAGCTCCGGCTGATTAATGAATGAGCAATGGCTGACCCCATCCTCACAATGAAAATTTCAATTTGAAAAAGTACATGTGGTCTGCTGAGGATCCTCTGCTCCCATTTCAGATAGTCTAAGATGAATGTCATGTGAGGCAGTTATGGAAAGTAAGCAGGCGGCTACCCCTCCAACACGAGGCATGTCAATCACCGGCAGAAATAAACCGAGATGAAAGACTCCCTTCATCATTCTGTCTGCAGCTCAGCGACCTTTCCGTTTCAAAGAGGGAGAGGAATTCTCGTGTAGCTAAATGCATTCATTAGCAAGCCCCAGATCAATTAACCTTCTCGCCACACCTACAGCGCCTCCACTCGGATTAACTTTGATCATACTTACCTTTTCTGCTATTAATAAATTGCTTGGTCTAAATTCAGTTTCCATGCATTTTTTTTCTGTGGGACAGCTGTACAAGATTCCTGCCGTTTGCTCGAAAACTTCAGGTTCCGAGAACATTTTTCAAACGAGCGGAAAAAGGAAAGTTTGAAAAGCCCCCCCACAGCTGTTATATCGTAGCTCAGCCCGGTTGTTTTATTAAAAAACATATGTAAATTAACGTAAACCTTGTTTTACAGATATGAATATCAAACGTTCATAGTTCTTTATTTTAATTAGGGGGTTTTCCTTATCAAAGCGAGGACAAAATCAAAGGATATCTGGTGGCTTATGAATCAGCGGGATATCACTGAAACTACGAACAAAGTAGTTACATTTACATCTGATGTGTTTGTTCCCGATGCAAACCTTCTTACTGCTGTACCGACTTACTGTCAGTACACATTTGAAATGGCACTGGTACATTTCGTCAAGTGAAAAAAAAAAGACTTGTTACTCTGCAAGGAATTCCGTGTACTCGTGACCGGAAGGTTGCTGGTTCGAACGCCATGGCCAGCAATATAACTGCGTCACTTCAGCTTCCTAACCGCACACACTGCTGCAGTATAAAAGGCTGGCTGTCACCTGAATATGTGTGTTTCATAGGACCGTAAGATGGAACAATAATCAATAGGTTATTAATCCCCTAGGGGAAATTGTCTTTACACCTCCCTCAACTTGCTCTTTGTGGAGTAAGCCGTCCGCGAAGAGCAGCCACCCATAGCGGCACCCAGGGAGCTGTGGGTTAAGGGCCTTGCTCAAGGAGCTGCAGACGTGCTGAGGTTGGGTTTGAACCAGCAACCTTCTGATCACAGGCACCTATGCTTAGCCCATTGAGCCACACACTGCAAAGGCTCTATCTGTACAATGGCAGTCTATTCTATTATCTAATCCACAAAATGTGGACCGTCTGGGGGGGGGGGGAGAGAGAAACAATTATAATGTACACTAATGAATACTAGGATTACTCGACCGCCTCTACCTGTTCTACATGTGAGTGGTTGCATTGCTGTTTTACACGTTACACTCTTCCACTGCAGCACTAGATCCTAGAGCTGGTATTTCCAAAGCATACATGATAAAGTCTGGCTGCCATGTGCCGATGTCACATGTGATCAATTAATTGGACAGAGAGAGGATGTTAGAACAATGACACTGTGAAAAGGCGTCTCCCTACAAAATCCCATTAGAACTGCACCTCAGCTTTCAACAGGTTGCTGAAAATCAGGAAACATAATTATGACATTCCTTACAAATGAACCGTTCAGCTTAATTAGATTTTGTTCAAGTTATTTGACAAATAAAGCACCTGAGTGTTTTATCGGATGTGTAAGAAGTTCCTGTTCAGAAGCCTACACAGGCTAATTTTTAATTGCCATTGTCTTAGATAATTAACAACATATCAGTGATCGCTAGGTGAATAGGTATTAAAAATGTCTAGATTGCGGCTGATTTAAAACACTTTTTCTCACCACGCTACATCACAGCTGAATCACTGGGTCACTTTAATGAGCGGGGCCAGCAGCCGGGAAGTTGTTGGTTCTAGGCCTTCGCATTACATTTCTTTGTTCAGCAGATACCTTTGTCCAAAGCAACCAATGCCCCAGGATGAGTTGGGGTTAAAGGCCTTGCTGAGGGACCCAACAGTAGTGTGGATTCTTTGATATACATCCTGCTGAACAATACACCCTTAAAGCAGAGCTGGCATGTTTTACTTACAATAATTTACCATTTTTCCCAATTACATATTCAATACACTGATTTAAACCCAGGATTGCAATCAAAAGCAAAAATGAACCATTAACGACCACTACATTATGACCATATGTTGGCAAGATTCTTCCCATTCACGTCTTTTGGTCATGCAAGGCTATCACACCTAATTATAATCTCTCAATAATTTCTATCAACATTACACCAATAGGTAGCACAGTGGTTAAGGAGCTGATGTTATGGAAAAGACATTGCTGAATAAAATCCTTGGTGAGTCTCTGCAGAGTGTTTAAAAAATATATTTGACCCCAAGGACTTCGGTAACGTTCAAGATTGCGTTAATAAAATTATATACAGTTTATATATTTTGAGAAGCCTGTGCACTGAGTAATGCTAAATTGTATAGAATGTTTTGCCAATTAAATTAAAATGTACTTGTGTTGGATCTACAATAGGGCTGCCTGCTCTGGGTGTACTGGGGAGGGCATGGTAGCCATGACGACGGTGTACTCACGACCAGAGGGAACTCCTGCCCTGCGTGATGACACCTGTGAACTTTGTGAGCCTCCTGGCGTCCACCTCGAACCACTGCATGGGGTCGTTCCTGCCCGCACACCAGCCGCCTTCGTAGAACTCGTCTTCATAGATCCCGGCCTGTAGGGGGCGACAGAGGGCAGTCTCTGAGTAGGAGGCAGCACCGGGGCAAGACATATGTGGCTGAACAGCGGTGGAACGAGCCAAGTGTGGGGGCCAAGATCTTCCCCACACGCGGCTGATATTAGCCACACCCAACAATGACCGGGAGGCTGGCAGAGGTGTGAATTATAGCTGCATATGCCGCAGTGATCCTACCGAGCGGGAAAGTTACATCAGTTTGTTTTTGGCCCGTGTTGGCCAGTCCATTAACACTTGTTATTGGCTCCTCAAGAGCCTGCAGGTTGCCAAGGAAAAGACTAAACTGGCAAGATCTAAATTAGGAGACAAAACAGGTGCTTTCCTATAAGCTTCCATAAATTTTGAGAGAAGATGGATGTGTAACAATTCAGCGCAGGGGAAAATGAAAAAGAGGGGCTCTGAGCAGGCTGAGGAACAGCACAAAGGCAGCCCACAGATCTGTCTGGGTCTTTGAGGCCTTGCGATTGTTCCTTGATGAATGAGGCGTGACGATTCAGAACCTCAGTAAAAAAGGTAGACTGCCACACACCTACATGTTATCTCTGGAAGCTTCCTTTTTGGGTTTAACTTCAACAAAAAAAAAATTCATTACAACGACAATACGGCGTAGTCCTACTTGAATCTGCAGAACCAACCTATTGGCCTGTGATTCTTTAAATAGCCTAAAACATGTGTGAAGAGTCTCTATCTGACGCCGACAGTCACATTCTGAAACACACATCTGCATTAATGGTTTGAGTTCTTATTTTTACTGTTCAGTTCCTTTCAGTTTAAGACCTCAGCTCTATGACGCAGCGCAGGCACGTTCCAGACGAAGGCAAACACGTGACGTTGAAAGCTGTGTTTGTTTGGTTGTCTGTGGAAACTGCACATTACAGTGTGTGGAACTAGTTAGCTTAATCTGTTCCAGGAGCTTTGATTCCAAAAGATGAGACAAGTGGTACAAGCTTATATCCTGATGTAGACTTTTCTCACAAAGAATCTTTCTTCCCACGAACGTTGCCCCATTTTATTACAGCAGGGCCTATTCCATCTTTTTTAAACAACGGAGCAATAATTTCTTTGCTCTCTACTCAGCATAATGTGCTTTAAGGCATTTTTTTCCAGCAACAGATTTCACAGAAATACATCTTAAAAATGTAGAACAGAAATTTGGATTTAGATTTCGGGAAAAAAAAGCTTGAGATGCTTATTTTCCATACAGTAACGTTCCTGTTTACGTTGTCACAGTGCACCTAAATATCCAATAATGAACAAGCAAAACAAATATGCCTTATTTCTCCCACCTTTAGATGAATTCTCCAGCTATTTTAATGCCATTAGTAAATTAATTTGCTGTTAAAATTTTCCCAGACGATGAGATAATTAATGCAAAGTGTGGAAAATACTGCGGTTCCATCACACAGACGTAATGTGAGGCGGCCAGGTAAATTCAGAGTGACATCATCAAAACGAGACACAAGGAGCCAAAACTATTCTTAGCTCATAGTTACTTAATCCAATCCATCAAGAAATCCCTAAGAAGAAAACTTAATATGGAACGTTTCATGTTGTTTTTTCTATGCCAGAGAATACTGATGGTAATTAAATTTTCATTCGTTCTTTCCCTTTACTTAAATAGGCATGTCATTGTTTCGGTTTCTATTTATCATTTGTTTAGCAAGAAAAGTGAAAATCTCCTTCAGAATACAGGTAGATTTGAAAATAAATTCAAAGCCTCAACATTAGACAGTTTTTTTTCCAAAGTGTTTGCTAATGGAATAACGACATCATATATATATACTTTTGCATACTGGTTTGATCTTACTTAACAACTATATAAAACAATTTCTAAAGAGAAAATTACGTTGTACCAGTAGCTTAGCCATGGAAGCTTAATGAGGAGAGAGGTACACAGTGCTTCTTGAAATTAAAGCACAGGAGTGCAGCACGTCTTCCGAACGGAACCAAATAACACGTCGAGCGTGTTCTGATCCATAATACGGACACGAGATGGGATATTTGTCAGATCGATACGGCCCGTTAATGTGCAGCCAAACCACCCACAATATGAAGTTTCCATGGCGACGCAGACTTGAAAGCAATCAATCTCCAAAAATGAAAACTCGTTTGAGCAGGTCCCCCCGTTCAGTTCCTGTTAGTAAGGATGCCTGCTAATGTGCGATTCTCTGTGTTTTTTCAATGGTAGCCCTGTAAGATGCTTTAGTGCTGCGATACCTATGACAAACAGGCAGAAATATGGGCTGCTTCGCACTTATTTATAGACATGGCAAGTAAAATAATTAAAGACTGTAAAATATTGCATCTGTGCAATGTGTAATAGGTGTTGTTAGCTTTGGTTTTACGCAGAATAACAAACAGATGGCAGAACGGGGGATTCTTTATTTTCTTTATAACGAAATTAAATGCGGGAAAGTAATTTTCGTCATTTTGCGCAAATGTCAAAACAAGTGGGCCGGTACACCGTTCTGATTAATCGATACATCAGCTATTACACGTGACGTCTCATTCTAGAGCTCACAGGAAGTTGAAAGCAGCAGGCTGGCCGCAACCATGCCTGTACACACCTGGATGTTGAGGCGTCCTCGATGCGGTCCCAAGCTGTAGCGGCTCATCGTGGAGGCATGAAGCTGAAAGTCATCTATTTTCAGGGTTTCCAGTCCCATGGGGGGACATTCTAGAGAAACGAAGTCGAGGGTTAGGTCACAAAAAAGGCACGCGTGCGCCCACTCTATCATTCTCCCAATTTCCATCCCACAAACGTGATTGTCGCTTTGCAGACTGTACAGGGTATCATCAAAGACGATTTCAGAAGATCCATATTTGCAAACGTCCCAAAAGTGCAATGAATCTCTCACAGGGCAGTTTAAATTTGTTTCAGTGCCATGGAGGACATGTGCAGATGCTGTAAAATCGAAGGCAGATTACAGTGCAACTCTTCCCACAGAAAGGGTGTGTGTCCGGATGAAAAAAGAGAGGAGTGAGTCTTTAAAGAGACAATAATTATGCCCACAAGCAGAGCAACTTTCTGCATATTTCTGCAGCAACTCAACATGTGACAATACCGGGAAATAACAATAAAATTGTGTGTGTGTGTGTGTGTGTGTGTGTTACAACAATATATATACGCACACATAACTGGAGACTAAACCTACATGATTACAACTCCCTGGAAATCAACTCTGAGTGTCATCTTCCATAGCAGAAGGCTGTGAGTTGTGCAACACATTCACTTCTTCATAAGTTGATGCTAAAAAGCCATTGAAAGCCGCTTGCCAGTCAGCATTACGCTGACACCTTGCTACCACTTTACGAGGAACGAGGCTTGGACACCCACCGTGCTCTGCCAATCACCTCCCGGTTCAACCTGACGCCAGCCAATCAGAAATGGACTAGACTGGCTGATGATTCATAGCATTAATCCCAAGGGTTGCACAACATCAGTTCTCCCATAAGTACCATTGGCTCCAGCATTAAGGTTTTTGAAATTGTTGTCACTCAAAAAAAAAAAACAGCATGGTGATAACCGGAAACGAGAAAGTTTGCACTTACAGTGAATATTTTTAACTGGGCACCATTCTGAAACAACTACAGCTACTAGAGTAAAATTGAGCTTTTCCCTCCGGTGCCATTTCAGTCAATGGGGGGCGGGAGGGGAGGCTGACTCCACACTTCGCTTTACTTCCATTAATAAGCAGATGATCTATGAAGCTTTACTCGCCTCGTTGTGGCACCATTACAAAAGTGTTCGTGTTGGCGTCCTAGTACAGCAACTCCCCTCCAGTTCTCCCGCTGTTTACTCTCATCCGACTCTGCAAAGTCATTATTGCGCTACGCAGATGGCTCCCGAAAGGGACGGCACACGAGTCATCCCTTCGCGATTGGGAAGCGTCTTAGAGAAGACAGGCCTGCTAGTAGAGGACTCAAGAAGGTAGCAAGCATACAAAAATATGCTAGTTGGCCCAACGGGTCGAAGAGAATAGGGCAAACATTGCACCCTATTCATTGTTTATTTTGGGAAAGCAGTAAATTAAACAGTAATATAACATGTGCCGGTTAGCCTTGAAAATGGTCAAATATAATAAAAATGAAAATGCTTCATTCTGTTATTTAAAAAAGATGTTGTTTTTATGAATGGGGTACAATGCTTCATAAACACAGCTACGTCTACAGCGGCAGGATGCTTGGCACTCCTAGAGAAAGAAAACAGAATAAGAGCACTAATGAATAAAAATAATTAAATAATGTGGCTGTTTACTGGTGTAACTTTGCCGGGGGTGGACATACTGGACATCACCTTCAGTGGCTGACAGCGGCTGTACAAATAACCAGTGTGACCAGCATGTATCGTTGCTATAAAAAAAACATGCTGAGTTTCTTTTTCCATTATGTAGGGACCTTGTCACGTCTGCGGGTCTCATTCAGCTAGCTGAGGTTCCACAAGCAAGGGAGGATGTTGCTGATTTACTTGGCAGTAGTGAAGTTAATGCAGTGGGGGATTTAAGTCATAGCGTTTGTTTATCGACTTTGCATAGATTTATGAGTTGCAGCTGGACGTTTTATTGATGCCGAAGTTCCTCCGACATTGACTCAGCTTCACTTATTCATGTCCTAATTTTCCGTGGGGGTCCAGCCCGCCTGCTTTCCACTTTAAGTATTGTGAAAACCCTCCCCTTGTAATTTGCTATCTGTGAGTCGCACCACAGTCTTGGCAAAGTAATTTCATGCTATGTCATACCTGCATATGGAATATGCACTTGACTTGATTATAAAAAGTTTCCGTTCGAGGTTTAATGATTAATTAAAAAACACACATGAAATGTTCTGCATCTAGCACAGCAAAAACTCTGATGCTCGCCATTTCGGGATCTGTGGTAATGGGCAGGGCTGCCTGAAAGTGACTCCGTGTTCCTGCAGTAACGCGAAACCTGTGAGGAGCGCTATTCTCCTCCCAGTGCCGGCTCCCGTTTCGCTGTGGTGGCACACTTGCAATTAACGCATTTAGCCGAAGAAGCTACCGCCAGCTGTCTGTCTGTGGACGTTTGGTTCTCCTCTGATATAAAAATATCATAACAGCAATCAGGGAGAAACAGATGTGAGAAGTTTCCTGCACTTTTTAAATTCATCATGGATACAAAGTTAAAAAAAAAATGAATAGATGATTAGACGTTTGATTGGATTAGCTGGTCCTGAGATGTTCAGAGGCAGAGTTACGCGTCAGTAATGTTAGCTTCCGTTTGGCCAATAGGAAAAGCCTTCGTTTCTCCTTTAAGAATAACTCAGCAGCTGTTTAAGGAGAACGAGCAATTATGGCCCACGGAGGCGTAAAATGCGGCATTAAAACGTCATTGTTTAATTGTTTAATTGTGACACAGATTGATCTAAAATGGAGCACAATCAAGCAATTATTCAATCTCCAGCAGCGGGGAAAAAGGGGTAAATTGTGTTGTTGTCAAGGTTACACTGGAGTATACAAGCATTTGAGCTCCTAAACGAATGGGTGATTTTTTTTAGCAGCCTTCACACAATGATAAACCAAAGACCAGGCACATGAACACATGAACATAATCAATAATAATATAATGTCGTACTTTCTGCCAGGTTATCTTGGCCAGTTACTCATTACTTATCACCCCCCATGATGGATATAGATGATCTCATTTCCCCCCAATATGTGTGTGCTGTCAGCGTCCCGTTTCTCACTGCACAACCTGCAGGTTCTGTCGAGCAGAACTCGCACAGTCCAGTGGGCCCTCCGTCTGATAACGGGTGACACCGCAGAACAGTGACAGTGACAAGGCAGAGGGACCCAGCCATTAATCTCAGAAAATAAGGAAGCTTGCCTTTCTTGGGCCAATCCAAGTAGGGCACACTTCCCAGTCAATTAGAGTCACTTCCCAGTCAATTAGAGTCACTTCCCAGTCAATTAGGGCACACTTCCCAGTCAATTAGAGTCACTTCCCAGTCAATTAGGGCACACTTCCCAGTCAATTAGAGTCACTTCCCAGTCAATTAGGGCACACTTCCCAGTCAATTAGGACACACCCTCTAGTAAATTAGGACACACATCCCAGTCAATTAGGGCACACTTCCCAGTCAATTAGGGCACACTTTCTAGTAAATTAGGGCACACTTCCCAACCAATTAGGACACACTTCCCAGTCAATTAGAGTCACTTCCCAGTCAATTAGAGTCACTTCCCAGTCAATTAGGACACACCCTCTAGTAAATTAGGGCACACTTCCCAGTCAATTAGGGCACACTTCCCAGTCAATTAGGGCACACTTTGCATATTTGAAGCAGCCTCAACACATCTGCCAGGCAAAATCATGATGGCAGTTAAACATGTCAGTCTAGTGACTGTTCTAGCTTGGACTCAACGCTAGAAAGGAGTAACGAATAACCTGCATCAGCTCCTCAATCGGAATCGATTCATACTACACTCATGCCACTGTTTGCCTGGCCATGACTCTGCATCTTACCCTAATGCCAGCCTGGTATGTCTTAGATGCAAGAAGATGAGAAGCAGCCAAGTTTCTAAAGAGTCTTTTGTTTCTCATGAAACATGTCAGCGAGTTCCTGTCCATATATCCACAGTTCCTCTTTGCACATGGGATTCCACGTCATTATGGCAGAAAGTCTTCGAAAGGTTGCTAATTTTTCCAATATGTCACAAAGGCGCTTCAACCCAAACAAATTATTAACTCATCGCCAGTGGAAAGTACAGCCAGCTGCCAGCTCTCATTCACCTCATGGTTTTGTTGGCAACGTCGCATAGAACTCCCCATCTTCTGATTGATTATGGGAAGTGTAACCCTTGCTTATTAGCGACGAAGCCGTTCTGGAATTTTCCTTGATTTCCCTGCAAATTGAGCCTTTTTATCGAAGGAAGCCTGATAGCTAACAGCTTTGCTTTCAGCTCCATCACCGCTCTGCTCCAGGCTGCTGTAGATGACAGTTAAGGGCGACGAGAGCAGGTATTCCTGCCTCGGAGTAGGTCGGTCTGCAGGGACACTGTGTGATGCACGTGGTTTCCATTGCTGCGCCGTCATGGGGCCAAGGCTGCCGATCTCACCAGCTCGGCAGAACCGAAAACACAGAAGAAGCTACTGCAGGATGACACATGGCGTAAAGGAATTTAACTCCCAAGATGTGCGATCCCCACAAAAGATGCATCTGATCCAAATTACGGAATTTGAAATTAAAGCTAATTAAGCTGTGACGAGACAAGTTAGGTCACATCACCCTAAAACACACTTGGCCCCTCAGTTGGGACACAGTTAAGCCTAGCTCAGTCTTCAGAGAAGGAAGTTAACTTCAGCATCAATAAAATGTCCAGCTGTAACTCATAAATCGACAGCATGCTCGGGTTCGGGTCAAAGCATTCAGCGTTTAATCCTAATGATGTCGTCGATGCAAAGCGACAAGTTCGTGCAGAAGCTAACATATTAGATTTACCCTGGGTTGGCAGAGTCAAACCCTGAGAAAAACTGAGTCATTTGCCATATGGGATGGAATAAGGAGAGAGGATGGCCCAGCAAAGCCTTGCGCTGTGTTGTGGGTCCGCTAAAACCATGTATTAAAGACACCTCCCTAATTAACTATTGCCGCTCAAAGCTTTAATGGAGCTCTAGGTAAGCCACACCAACAGCACCCCCTCCCCCCGCCCCCGACACACGTTACCACCCAGTTTCACTCTGGGCCCCAGTCTATGTCACTTAATGGGTCCATTTTAATCCAAGTTAGCATCAGTTATAATATCAGCAGAGTCGACATTATATTAAACACCGGTGAACTTTTACTTAATGTACAGATATAAAATAAAAAAAAATTATGCATGGCTCCCTCATTAAATCTCTGCAGCCAAAATAACAATGCTTGCAATTAAACTCCAGCCTGAAAAGACTAGAGGTACTGAATTTACCATGTGTTTTACCGTGATGCTACACGGTAGGCACACAGAATGACACACACGCATGCAGGGCTGCCACTAGTGATTTTAGGTCCCTTTGAACAACCTCATATTGGAGCCCCATCCCAGACCAATCCAATTATGTTCTACATTTATTAGAACCTCTCTCAGGGGCCTTTGGGATCTTCCTGACTTTCCTAGTTTTTAGAACATCCCATAAGGTGTCAACAACGTGCAGAGCAATCTGTACGCCACTGTCTGCTTAGAAATCGGGGCGCTGGCTTCTCCTTTATCGTTTCCGTTCGCCTTTGAAGACGATGAATCGAAATCAGAGGGAAAGCTTTTCTCATCCCAGCCTCACCTCCCGATTTTCATGCCGTCAATAAATCTCCCATTGTTGTCGTTGTCTAATTATGCCTCTGCTGACATGATTAGCCCAGCCTGTGATTCCCTGGTCTGGCACTCCTGAATCCAGAGGCATCCTAGTTCAAGATACTTGGATCTAATGAAATGTACATCTGATACCTTATATTTTTATTGATTTTTTTTTTCCTCTTCAAATGGCATTTGAGGGCAGGACAGCATAATGTAGTTTTTTAAATGAATTGGGTTTTACGTAATCAGCAGCTCGGTCTAATTTTTTACCTTAAAGGCTCTTTAAGCTACGAGTGTCCGCAAGATGAATCAGCTGACCCACACCTCTATGACATCAGCTCTACCCTGAATCACTGTTACCACGATAAAAGCCTCTGGATTCCTCCACCAAATGTGTGCTCTAAAACAACAAAATTTACCGGAATCCATTAACATTTGCTTGGAAAACCCAAAGGCCTTTGGCTTGCATGCTTAATTTGAATAACCCTTTTTAGTATTTTTTTTGTGATAATCTTAAAAGGTGATACTGTATGTTTGTTAGAGATCTGTAATTGCTCTGTAAATAAGAAGTTCCCTTCCAGCCTTGTTAACGAGATCTGTTCAATTAGTGCTGTGATGCGGCTGGGAAATCATTAAAAGTGGCAATTAAGTTAATCCCCCGTAACACCCCATACAAGTTTTATCGATGTTTGCTGCCTTCGTGGATGCGTGGTGATTCGAGATGTGTGTGTTTATATCTATTAGTATTCCTGCCTGTTCTCCTTTTGTCCGTGTGAGTTTCCTGTAGTCTGTCCAGATTCCTTCCAAAGTTGGGTTAAATTTGAGTGTGTGCCCTGTGACTGGTGTCCCCTGCCTCGTGCCCTTTGCCTCCTGGCACAGGCTTCAAGGTCACGGTGACCTGCACTGGAAAAGTGATCATGAAAAATGTACAAAGCAATGAAAACTCCACATGAAAAGGATTTTAACTTTCATGTGACTAAATCACAATTACAAATGCAGCTACAAAGGTGACTCATATTAGGTCGAATGAAAATTAGCAGTATAAAAGAGGTCTGTCAGCACTTTGATAGGTACCTGAACACCACAAAAGACCTCAAAAATTACGACAGAACTGAATCAGCACGCCAGTGACCGCTGCGAGCTTCAAAAGCTGGAATTTATAATAGGCTTGCCATTTGGAAACTGCTTGTAACCAAAGCAAATTCAAAAAGATGCATATTCTGGTATAAAGAACACAAAACTGGAAGCCCTGAGCTATGGAATAAAGTCAAACGGTCTGATTAGAGTCATTTTTCACACTTTTTCCCTACATCCAGATGGGCTTACTGGAGACCAAAGAATGCCTTCGACCCACAAAGCCAGTCAACGCTAGCAGCCATATTGCGGGAGTCACTAGGTCACATGATCACTCTGCATGCTTTTATACCGGCCAAGGTATAAGCAGCCGTGTTGCAGCACCCTATGGTACAAACATCACTTCACTATGATATCCCCATTTTCCTGGATAGTAATGCACCTGTACACACCGCTAAACAAAATCAGGGCTTCATGAATTTTATATAGAGTCAAATGCTGTTGTACTTTTCCCCATCATCAGATCAGAACATGACTGAACCTTTATAGAAAGTTCTGGAGCACAGAGTACAGCGTAGATTACCAGCACTTTCCTTCTCAAAGAATGGTCTAAAATCCCAGTGTACAGCTCAGGACTAGCATGACAGAGAGCAACATGCACTATCTGAAGTGAAAAAGAGACTCTTCTCCTTATTACACGCTTGATATTAACACGTTGTTAAGTGCTTCCACCGTTTTGTCTACTTCTCGTTTGCATGTGTATATGAAACCTGCATGGCCTGAATTATCCCAGTAAATGAGTATATGGGCTCCAGTGCTGATGTTTATATGCTTCGTAATGCAATAAATATGTTGCAGCTGTTGCACTTTTATTGCAACGTCAATTATCATTACCATGACTTCCATTACCAGTCGCTCACATCAGCCACTGACTAAAACAAATTTGAAAAAAAAGAATGAAAAAACACACACAGACTTATTCTCACCCAGCCGAGATGGATAAAATTTCGGACCTTTGGGTCAAGTTTCATATCGGAAAGAGCCTCCCTGCGAGCCCCAGTGACCCTGTGTAGACCTGCTGATTACAGCCCTTTCTTCTGATGTCAGACTGCCTAAATTTGACGGGTCATACTGGACCGCTTTGATATTCCTCCAGGATTGCTTGTGACTTTCATTTCAGCAGGAATCCTATTCTGACCCGAATGCCGGCGCCGACGTCCTGCCGAACTGTCCGTGATCCTAACGGTGTGTCGCGGATCACAGCACCACCTGAGGCCGTCACCAGTCACACTAACATCTGTATCCCAGCTCAAGTGTTCCCCGTTTTTAAGCCGATGCCAAGCTGTCCGCTCGAGCTCACTTCGTTTCCTAATTTTATCCGAGGAACGAGATGTCTTGTTTTACCGAAATGACATTTTTATCTCTTTAGATATCTAGATCGTAACATTTCAGGTTCCCCTTTTTAACACCGCTGGCCCGAGACATCTTTATGCTCGATTTATTTTTACCATGGCAACAATACTGAAGCTGTGACCCCCGTTTTTCCAAAAGATATTACACTGCTGACAAATTTCATTTGTGTCATCTGAAACTGCACCTCGCAGCTGATGGAAAGAAAACTGGATAGCCATCACTGCTTAGAATCACAAGAGACACATAATCTCTACTGGCTAATGGACAAGCGGCCTTTTCTTCCACTGCGTTCTGCATTCTGGATAACAGTTACATCACGAGCCAGGGCAGCCAGACAAAACATTTAATCTTTAAACAGAAGGGGATGCGTCTGTCACGTCATTTATTTGAAATATATGTCTCTTCGTCGGGTGCTACGTTTCCTCTAAGGAAACATTCGTTTTAAAAAATCTTGCCCTTGACACGACTGCTTGATGTAATGGCTTTACCTGTTTGGCTCCACCCATACAGAGATTCTTCCAGTGCATCTGAGAGGGGTGGTTATAATCGCAGGAATGACTGCCCCCCCCCACTGGGAAGTCCACTTAAACTTTCATACTTGATATTACTATTTTCAGATGTTTTATTTAAGCAAACAGAGTCCAAACGGAGGCTTCTCACTTACCCTCCTTGACAGGCTTGAAGTGGTTCTCTCCTTCATTGATGCTGTTTTTCATCCCGCCTTTTTTGTTTTTCTCAACCTTATTGTTTCCATTCTTTCCTAGAAAACATTTTTTTTATGTGAATAGCAGACAGATGGTTGTATTTTCACCGTCAACCACTGGGCCACAAGCTGTCGCCCAATCAAGAAGGTCGTACTGCCAGGAGGCTGGGCCTGTTCCTCAGATGGTCCTCAGCAGAGGAAACCTCGCTTCAGACATAGCTGAGGAAGCCCTAACCCGCCTGCAGCCAACCGTTATCACGTCTTCAGCACCCC
This sequence comes from Brienomyrus brachyistius, assembly GCF_023856365.1. Lineage (NCBI taxonomy): Eukaryota > Metazoa > Chordata > Actinopteri > Osteoglossiformes > Mormyridae > Brienomyrus > Brienomyrus brachyistius. The sequence goes on from NC_064552.1 coordinate 12,936,759, forward strand.
AGCACTTACCCAGATGGACTGAAATACTGGTGATTCATCCTGTCCCATATGCAGCCCAACCGGTTTTGGTGCCTTGTAGTGGACGGAAGATGCGACATAACAAAATAACAGAAGAGGAGTGACATCCACACAAATGCCAACGCTGCCCGGTTATGGAGATGCTCCTCTGACCAGAAGGTTCGCACCCCAAGGGACGATCTGCTGTCATAACACTGAATGCAATCTGTACTTAAGGGTCCCTCACTGGGTGCTGGTCGTGTAAACACTGCAGATTCCTGAGGATATCTGTGCATTATATATATATATATATATCTGTGCATTATATATATATATATATATATATATATATATATATATATATATATATATATATATATATATATATATATATATCACAGATAGCATCTCTACTATAAGAGTTGCTCCTCCGTATTTCATTTCATTTATATATTTAGCAGTGCTTTTATAATAATTGGGGATTAAGGACTTTGCTCAAGGGCCCAACGACTCTGGGATTCAAACCAGCAACCTTCCCCGGCACTGGAGCCTAACCTGTTTAGCCACCAACAACCCACCTCCAACTCTAAGTGCCTGATGTGCATAGAGGTAAAACAGCCCCTTCAAACGGGCTCCGAACCCAGTTCAGAAAAGCACGCCAAGCAATACATAATCAGCCCCACGTCTGCCTCGAAGGCCTCCTCTTAACGAATCAGCTATCGCCCTCAGCTCTCCTCACACCCTGTCTCGCCAAATGCGTTTTCCCTGCAACGCTCGTGAATAAGAGTGTCAGCTAAAGGAATAAAATGTTACGTGACGCGTGTGATGTGCCTGTTAGAGATGTGATGCAGTGCCGGTAATTACGAGGGCGGAGGATAATCGATCAGGGAGCTTAACAAAAAGCAAGCGGAGGACCCCTTACCACCAAAAGAAAAGTGATGTGGAATTAGAATCATACAGTAATGAGTATTAATCTGGGAGGAGTGAAGCTGAATTCTGCGGCCGAGTGATCTGTAATAAATATAAGGACTTAATGAAGGGGGAAAAGTCATAACGTAGCTGTAGCTCTCAGAGGAAATGCACTTTATTCCATCTCTGAGGAAGGGCAGGATGGAGAGAAGCAGGACGAGACAGCCTTCCAGCGGGCGATGGTTTTAAGAGGCGACTGGGGAAGCATTTTACGATGCAGATGGAGGATCCAGGGAAGATGAATATCAGAGCAGATAGCAGGAAAGCCAGCCCAACGGAGCGCAGCAGCTGATGGGAGGGGCGGGGCCATAAAGGGAGCACGGGACCGGCTGTTTGTGTGGGGGTGTGGTTAAACGGGAAAGCCTAAAGTCGGCGGTCAATAGGAAGGTCAGAATCGCCATGGCAGCGAGGTTGCTGTGGGCTCATCCTGCCCTTATAGGCATTTTGCTGTTCATCTCCCCAGATCCAGCAAACTCACTTCACATTCCTATTTAATTTCGTATGGGAAAAACAAACGCTCTTAATTTGCTTAGAAACACCATAAACCACACTTCAAAATAGGTGTTCAGCAACTGACCACTGAATCGCGCTCAGGTAACCTCCCAATCTCCGTCCTGCAAAATGCTTATTTTTTTCCCATATCTCTCAGGCTCAGCTGTGTGCGGCTGAATGATCTCATAAAAAATCTCCTCTGAGCCCCCCCCACAAAGTCCACCTGCACCACGAAGCGAAAGCAGAGGTGGCCGCATGACGGAAGACCATCCGCCCAGGTCTGTCACCAGTACAGTGGCTACTACCAAGCTTCTCGCACCCCCCAGAAATGAGTGTGAAGTTATTATGGCCGAATCAGCCCCCCTTTATCGCTAATTCGGCATAAGACATGCATCAGGAACGGCGGCTGCCACGACGACGCCTGCGAGCCGGTTGGTTCTGGGGCACCGCGACGTGTTCACGTTGACAGCTGACAGGAAATGATGCGCTTCTCATCCTCCCTCAATCAAGATGCACCTCAGGTGTGCGGTAAATGCTAAGAGGTTCTTCACTTTGATGTGCGCGATCCTCCTGGGGGGTGCATCCCGATTATTGGCCGGTAACGGGTTCCTATGGCCTCTCAGACGGCGTCCTCAGATCCTGCTCGTCAACCCTGCCAGTCGCAGAAATCCCCGAACATCAAACCAACATTCCCAGGTGGACCTTTATCTCATTTCGAATGTTCCCTTTGATGGGAGCGTAAACGGAAAGCCGCGATTTGTTGCCATCAACCACATTTGTGGTCCATACACGCCTCCCACAAGCAGGCCCTCTCTTCCACATTTTATTTCTCACTCGTCTATCATTTGATTATGCTCTTATGAACCCCTTAGATTTTTATCATGGTTACTCCATCCTTTATAAGGGTTTCATTTCCCGATCTCCCTGTTAATTAATCAATCTACCTCTGACAAGTGTTTTCTCTAGGCGTGACAGGTTTAATTTACCTAAGAGACGCGTAAGTGTGTATTTCATAGGCGCATAATGACATCTTACACCTTTGAAAAATGACAGCGTGTCACACTAATGATGGCGTAATTATACTGTAATCTGACGAGTTACAGCAGCCGTCGGTCTATAGGGGGTGTATGAAGCCAGTGAGAATCGTGATTATAAAAGTACGTACGACTAGCTCTGCTCACATCTGCCCCTGGTAATAATTTGGAACTTTATGGTGTGTTAGACAGATCCGAGAAGCTGCCCCGGTTCTGTGGATCCCATCGTCACACGTACTTAAGCACTGATCATTCTCAGGAGCTTTTTTAAGGCTTTCGCACGAGTTCAAAGAATTTATGTCCCGTCATAGTAACTGCAAACTGTTTATCACGATCTCTCGCTGTACAGAGGATTACCCGCGATGGAGAATTCATCACAATTTTGTGATAATGCCGATCCGGCCTCTCTGCTGCCCCCTGCTGGTGGCAATACTGCAGAGGGTGCAAAAGTGTGCAGTAGCAACAGAAGGGTCTATCCGGGGCAGAAAGAAAAGCGACGGCTAACCCAGTTAGCCACTAGCTACAATCCGGGAGTAAACAGCTTACGATTTCTGATGTGCTGCTAGTGTTTCACTGTAACTTTTTAAGAGTAATTCCGTCATGAGTAAATGTTCTACACAATAAAGTTTTATAGCACAGGTGTCGCAATACGGTAAGAAGCGCTGGGTGGACGGCAGAGTTCTGCCTACCTGCTGCCGCTTTGTTGGGCCGGTTCTCCTTCTCCCTGTTCTTTGGCTCCTTCTTGGCCGCTCTGAGGTTCACGCGGTCGTCTGCCCCCCGGTCCGGAGCCTCTGGGGTGGCCACGGGCTCCTCAGGGGCATGGTAGTAATGCTCCCGCGAAAGCAGCTCCTGCATGTAGTAATCCTCATCCTCAAAAGGCCGGCCGTGAGCTCCATCCACAACCAGCAGGACCAGCAGTCCCAGCAGGCAGAGGGCGAGGAGAGCACAGGGGCTCCCCTTCTCTCCCAAGGGGGTCATCGCCACCAGGGGGGGTGGTGGTCAGGGGGCGGGCGGATTTGTGTGTGGGCGAGGGGGGGGAGCGGGGGAGGGAAGGGGGGGTCCCCAATTCCTGAAGAAGCCACTCAAAATCCGTATCCCACCACTGCCGTCCTGGACCTCCTCCCCGGCAGCGGAGTTTACAAACTTCTCAGAGATGGAGGCTGTGGAGCCAGAAGTCCATGCAAATTCCTGCCTGGGAGGAAAAAAAAAAGAAAGAAGGAAGAGGGAGAGAGCAAGGGAAAGAAAGAGAGAGAGTAAAAGACGGACAGAGGAAGAGGGAGAAAGAGAGAGAGAGAGGGAGACGGGCTCGCTGCTCGGGACGCTGGCAGGTGGAGCGTACTCGGGAGTTCAGGGAGTCACAGAGGACTTTTGTTGCCATTTCTCTGGCCAGACGCAGCTTCGGCGAATACAAGGTAATGAAAAGTGTGTCTCCGCAGAACACAGGCACGGTTACTTTATTTTCCCAGGACAAACAAGAAAAAGTCAGTTTGGCAAGTTTTACTGCGAATACCCCCCCCCCCCCCCTGAGTCTCGTGCCACTGTAATCCGAGGAAAATTTATTTTCATCACAAGTATCTTTTTTTTTTTTCCTTCAGAATCCAGTTACTGTCCGACGTTGCATCCAAGGGATTCTGGAATCCCGTTTTTCCTTGAAAGTTTGTATCAAGAAGAAGGAGACTTTGTCCGATTATGTGTTGTTAGTCCTTCCCATGTGAGCTGGCTGACATCTGTTCTTTCTGTTGGACCGGCTGTCTGTGACACAGGTGCTGCACACGTGTGCCTGACGATCTCTAACACGCTAAGGCGCTGTGTCATCGCGGCGCACGGACAGTCACACCGGAAAACTTTCCAGAAGAGAGTCTGGCCTCTCAGGAGTGCAGTGCAAAGCCAGTTGTGTTTTTTCCTGTCATGTTTAATTTGACTCGTTTAATAGCCTGATTGTCTCATTTGCTTCCCTGTTTTGTTTCCTGTTTCTTTATTGGCCGCGACTCCAATCCCTGATTTTGTCTGACAAGAACTTTTCTAAACCTGCTCAGACATAGACCAGCTCTGTGTGTCTGTGTGCTGAGGGGTAACGTGTCCCATGTCCCGGCACGTCTGAACACAGAGAATCTCTAGATGTCAGATCTGATCGGATCAATAGGTGCCCGCAGCCCACTGCCACTCAACAGGAACCCTAAGCCCAAGCACACACACATGCAGAGTCCTACACCACCAAACTGACACATTACCACCCACATGCAACCAAAAACTGCGAAAAATATGCCCACAGGAGCCCCTTCGTAGGCTAAACATGAGACATACGGGTTTCATTATTAATTATTTATCTCTCTCGATCACACAAAAATAACCCACTGCAATGTCACATGCAAACATGCACCCCTAAACCATACAGAAGGATTGTGTTTGAAGAAAGATACATTTTCTTATAGCCAGTCATTTGCCAAAGTGACCTGGTATAACCTTCTAGTGAATAGTCAGCCTGCTAGAGGTCTCATACTAACAGACGCAGTTTGCGGAGGCGGGGTTCACCATTGGACGGTACACTGAGCGGGGGGCGGGCCTTGTGGTGGCACGCAGCGAATGAAACCATCACTTGACATTTCAGCAGAACCTTAGGTGACTTCACTGAGTCTGATATGCGACATCATCCCCCAGAAAGGGATAGAGAGAGAAAGAGACAAAAGGCGAGAGAGAGGGAGGGAAGCCAGCCACACTCCCAGAAAACAAGCTATCCGTCACACTCGTGAAAGGTCAGAGGCAGAGCCGTGTCGTAAATGAAGGTACGATCGAAGAGGAGGAGGTGTGGGAGGACCAGGCTGCGGTGCAGAACTCGGAAAAAAATTGGGGGGTGGGGCTGGGAGGGGGGGCTTAGATTTCCATCACCAAGGGATTCCTCTTAAAGGGGATTCTAGATTCTTCCGATGCCCTCATGACTTCCTCCGAAATGCAAGAACTCGTCCGCAAACTCAGAAGTACCTCACAATCTGGAGGGCTCTCGCAGCCTTTTTCAAACCCCCCCGCCTCCCCCACAATATTCTGCCCTGGATATGTACAGCATGTACGGCAACTGCACCATGAAACAGGCGCTGTGTGCCTGGAGACTGTGGCAATGAGGAGCTTCTCACGGACGGCAGGAAGCCTTGGGATTGAGGAACTGAACTTTGGTTCGATTTCCGGGAGCCACTATTGGACCATTGAATATACTTACACATAAATGTTCTGAGGGCAGAACCAAATATGATTGCTTTGTGTCTGTGACCGGAAGGTCGTCAGTTCGAGCCCGTCCTTGGCAGGATAGTCACATGACTGTGGGCCCTTGAACAAGGCCCTTAATCCCCAGCTCTGTGGTAGCTGCCCTTTGCTGCCAAGCTTGCTCTCAGCTATATGTGTGTCACTGAGAGCAAGAGGGGGGAGGAAAAAAGAGAATTTCCTCATGGGGATCGATAAAGTATTATTATCATTAAACCACCAGAGAAGAAATTCTGATGTGAAAGGGTTAAGGTCCGTGCACCTCACCTTCCGGAAAAACGACACTCAAGTCTGCCCTGTCACTCCCAGCAAGATTGGCTTCTGCTCTCGCCTTCATGTGGAGAAATAAATAACACAGAAAGCATGCGTGTTAAATCAACCATGCCAGTGCCGTTCCTCCTCTGGCACAAAGCGGTCTGCCTCGCTCGCCTCGCAGAGATGACGAACCGCTGTCCTGATGGAGCACATTTACCCAAACGAAATTACCTCCCCTGCACAAGCAGGTTTTACAATAACGTCACATTAGTCAGGTGTCAGAGCCCGGAGTGACGGGTTAGAGGTGGAGAATGTTCCGGAAGACCTTTGCATCGCTCCATCCCCGTGATGCAAACCAGACAATCCTTTGCCAGGCATTCCGGCTTAAACCTGCACCGGCGGAGGTGGGGGTGAGCTAATTTGCATGAAAATGAAAAAGCAAATCGCTTCTTCGTGTAATAAAAACAAAAGAAGGGAATACAAAGGCAGCAAGAGAGAGGAGAATCCGCTTATTTTCTGGAGACTTCTGTGCACGCTCCAAAGGGAACCTCGAATGAACCGCGGCGGCCAACCCAATTTAGGAAGCGGTCATTGCAGAAAAGCAAAAGCCGCTGCCAAGGCCAGACTGTACTCTTCATCAATCGCAACGAAGGACCGGTTTAAATACCTCCATTGTTTATTTAAAAGGGCTTTCGGCTTCAATAGAAGCTAAGGTGACCATATTTTGCTTTGGTCACTGGGGGCAGGACGCAAAGAGAGGCATCAAAGCAACACAAATATGCACACAGAGCGTATTCTGACCCTAGAAAGCAAACGTCAACATGAAAAAAACCAAATCGAGGCTTCAGCCATTTTAGGTCCAATAAAAGAGAACAATTCCAAGGACAAGATGACAGATGGAAGCTCTTTTTCGGTCATTGAACTTTTCACATTTCCCTCCTCCCTTCATTTTACGGTTCTCCTAAGACCCAAACTATCCTTCCAAAGGATGATGCTGCCTTCAAGATCCCCCTTGTTTTACTTAAAGATCCCTGTACTTGTTTTTCACTGTAATTTTAATTACTGGCACAGGCTCAAGAAATCAGTTCTATAGGCTTAGTGATTCTTATTGGCTGTTCCTATTATTTACTCATTGGTTGTCGTTTTACCACTGGTTGTGCTGTCTGACATGTGTGTGTGAGTCAATAATGCTCTCTTGAATCTTTAACTATCTAAGCAATCGGGATGAATTGCCTCATTTGATTACTTTTCTCCACACACTTACACTCTCAGACATCCTACCTTTGGCATATTGAATTAAGGGACAACCAAAGTGGGTGGGCAGGGGGGCTGGCTAGGCAGTATTATGGTAATACCGTATATTTATTTAGTGTGGGGTTCTGCTGGTAAAATTTGCCAACCAGGGCTAGCGGATGGCAGGGTTATGGCAGGGAGACCTCTTGCTGGCTAATTTTACCGCCGCTGAACAGCAGAGCAACAGATTTCTGGGACATTACGCATCGTTTGCAGGTGCCAGGGAACCGCTGTCAATTTGTGGGAGACTCCCGGAACTTCCTGGAAAGGTGGGATGCCCGTGTGAGGCACAGTACAAATATTGACTCGACACCCGTACTCGTTACGAGTCGGTTTGTCTTCTTGTGCAGGAAGGAGTCGATTGGTCTCTGGGGGCACGCTTATGAGTAACGTTGGGGTGTGTAAGCACCGTGTGGCTTGTGCGACAACATTTAAGCAATGAAACGCTCAAGAAGAAACATCACTAGTATGTACTGGGAGTCAGCATCACCATGAGTTCTTAGGTCGCAGGTATTTTCCCATAAATGCAGCAAGTGTGAAAAATGAAGTATTCATATTGGAAGAATTCTAAATAGTTCAGGCATAACTTTCCATCTGGGTTAGTTTCTCCTTTTTGCCAATTAAGGAAACATTCTTAATCTATGCATATTCATGGCGGATTGAAAGAAATATGCTAACATCTTGCAGCTCAGCGGGTTAGAGTGCCACGTCTGTGATTGGAAGATTGCTGGTTCAAGGAGCCACAATTGCTCCAGGCGCTGTCAAACCCAGCCTTCTCAATAGCACGTCACTTTGGATAAGAGCATCTGCTAAGTAGGTAAAATGAAATGTAAACCACGAGCCTTTGATCTAGTCACAAACTGAAAGTCACGGTGGCTGGTTTTGAAGAATCCCGTCCTGGCCTGTAGGTTGACAGTCTGTCACGGCGTAGGTGCCTGACTGCTACGGACCACTAGGGGGCACAGTGTCAGCAGCACCAGCCGTAAAGACAAGATATCGATGGGTTACCTAGCCGTTTGGAAAACACAGCAAGGATGGCCAGATTGGGTACCAGGCAAAGACTGGGGTGTTGCAGGTGCAAATAAATGAAACCTGAAGTCACAAGAAGTGCAAGATACATTTACATATTAAGCAGACGCTTTTGTCCAAAGCAAGTAAGAAGCCAGAAGAACTGGGATTAAAGGCCTTGCTTAACAGCCCAACTGAAATCACTGTAACAATCACAGGATATGAACAAGGAACCTTCCAATCATGGGCACAGATCCGAACCCGCAGAACCACAAGTGCTAGGCTTTTCATCAGTGGTGTCACTCCCCAACTGGTTTGTCGATGGTTGTTGGTAACTTCATTGCTGCCCTTTGATTCAAGTCAGGGAATGGTATATAGCTCAAGGAAATTCCCATACGTCAGGAGCAGTATTGCAGGGTACGAACAATCAGCCATGTCCTGGCACTCAAGCACCTGTGTGGAATAAGGCAGCTCCCGTCTGCTTCCAGCCCACGCGTGATTACTTTGTCATGCAGTTCCATCTCTAAATCGCCACCCAACAACAACCTATCACCGCATCTGAAGAAAAAAACACAGCGGTCATGATGATGTCACAATCTTCTCCGATCGACGATGAGAGGAAAAGAACAGTGGGAACGTTTCTTAGCTCACGTCGATGCTTTGTGGACCCGGACCGCAAACCCGTGGCGGATCCCAAGCCGATTCAGAGCTGCTAACCTCCGAAAACAAAACCACAGCACAGCACTTACCGGCTTCCTGTACGCTCCCAGAGGCAGAACTTAATTAAGTATGAATTAATATCGCACAGCAGCTCATTTCATCGCTGTCGGTTAGTGTTTTCCTGCAGTTTGTCGCCATAATTTGTCAGTACGAAACATACTGTTATTAATTGCTGTGGTATCTGTAAGTGGCTTGATCTCAAAATGTTATTAATGGTGTTATTTATCTTACACTGCCAAGAACAGCAGAATCTAAAGACTAGATGCCCTTGAGTAGTTACCTAAAGAAAACAAATCTCTGAAGTATTATTGTTACTCTTAATTTGTTTTTATTTCCTTTTTATTAATTTTTTCAAACTTTATGACTAACAGATACTGAATTGGAAACACATGAGGCATAATATAGATATGGAACTACACTGGAAACACGGAAGTAATGTAATGACGTTCGTATTTTGGGGCAAACTCAGGGGCCTTGACATTTTGCAACCGCACATCAAATTTTTGCAGCCCTTTACAAAATAAGTGACATGTTCATGAAGGCAGCTGAACCATCCAAAGCCTTCAACTCGGATAAGCGTTCCATAAAACATGATCATCATCCGCCAGGAAAAAGCAGCGCAACACGCCCTAACATTTGCACCGGAAGAGCGAAAGGTCGCCGCCGTTTGCTGAAATTGTGCCATGAATTATTCAGAGAGTTTTGGGATTTTGTGGCGACTGCAAGCAGATTTGCGTTTCTCTATCTCCTGTCAGCAGAAAGGAAGCACTGGAGATCGCACCCACTGGACAGGAAAAGAAGGAGTGATTTGTCAAATTTACGAGGAAACTTAAACTACTGCTTCACATGTAAGTTAGATTCGACAAAATATGCAACCGAAA